>NW_024070196.1:9486200-9638073 GCF_014754425.2 Oryx dammah
AACTGTGGTGTTGGAGAAGACTCTTGAGAGTCCCTTGGACTGCAAGGAGATCCAACCAGTCCATTCTGAAGGAGATCAGCCCTGGGATTTCTTTGAAAGGAATGATGCTAAAGCTGAAGCTCCAGTACTTTGGCCACCTCATGAGAAGAGTTGACTCATTGGAAAAAACTCTGACGCTGGGAGGGATTGGGGGCAGGAGGAGAAGGGGACAACCGAGGATGAGATGTCTGGATGGCATCACGGACTCGATGGACATGAGTCTGGGTGAACTCCGGGAGTTGGTGATGAACACGAAGGCCTGGCATGCTGCGATTCATGGGGTCGCAAAGAGTCAGACACGACTGAGCGACTGAACTGAACTGAACTGAACTGAACTGGTGGTGAGTGTTGTCTACCATAGAGCTGGGCTCCAGGATGCATAAGCTGTGGGAAACTCCTAACTATCAGAGGCAAGGCATATGGTGTCAACATCATGGTATCAAAACTAAAGTGATGTTTAGTGCACTGAAGACACAGAGATATCATGATGGTGAACAGATCATGATGTCTGCAGAGCTGAGATATAAGTGTTGTTTGATTTGTGTACAAAGAGAAATTGAAATCTGGTGAGCAAAAGGCTGATGTCAGTACTATAGTGGAAAACCACTACTTTCTACCCAGTTTCCAGCTTTACATCTATAACATTGTTTGAAAGGGAGGTTAGAGTCCTTTGAAGAATCACCCTGTAGTGCCACTCAGGCATATATAGCCAATATCCCTTTTTTCTTGCTCCAAAGAAATCTAAAGACACTTCCCAGGGTAAAGGCCATGGGGGAGTCAATAATACCAAGATTTTCTCAGGAAAGGTAGAACAGCAAGCATCTCAGTCCTCCAATATGAGTGAGAGCTTATGGAAGCCAAGTAATCGATGTACTTATAGGTCAGGATCATCTGCTTGTGGGTCCGATAGGTCTTTGAGCCTATTCTTTGGTAACTTCCACAGGTCCTAAATATGTAATTGACGAAAGTATATGAAGCTACTCACATTGGTTGGAATGAGAGAGAGTATAGTGGCAGTCTCGGAAATTTGCATCCACCCACTAAGGTAAATAATCAGAGGAAAAGCTACTTCTTATGAAGAATTGCAGAGTATCCAGCACCATCAAAGAATGGAAGGGTGCAATGGCAGTATCTTTATCAACTCACCTAGAACCTCACAAACACCAGATGCATCATGGCAGGTGAGGGTGAACCACTGCCACTTTAAAAAGATGGTAGCCCCAACCATAGTTTCTTTTTACTGAAGCAGATGATCACAGCTTCTGAAATTTAGTAAGGAGTTATTTAACTAGATTCCTCTAAATATGGAGGATCAGAAGCTGTTTACCTCTCCTTTGTAAGGAGAGCAGTTTATCTTCACTGCCCTGCCTTGGAGCTAGTTAACTCTCCTCCTAATTTGGCACTAGATAATAGAGACATTCGTGCACACGTATAGTTCTATGTATGTGTGTATGTTTTTTTCCTTTGAAACAAATATAAAGTATATTTGATAATAATTTTCCATTTCTTTCCTAAGTTTCCATATCACATGGAAGATTAATCATATCTAGAGCTTGGTAATCTATTGATAACACCTTCCTTTTCTCCTCCTTCTGCAGATGTTAAACACATGGGTTTCAGATGTGAATTTTGCTTTGACAGAGAATAATCTTCAGGCATTATGATTGGAGCGAGAACTTCTCCATGTTTCCATGTCATAAAGTAGGAACACTGTAAAACTCTCCAGCCATTTGAACTTCTTCTGTTCAATGAAATGAGTGAAGTGCTGTGGGTATAGAGATCAGCAGTTGATTTCAAAATTGATTTGATACTACCATGACTACTTAATTCTGATTCTGTTATTTCTGTTTATGCAAAAAGAGAATGAAAACCTTTAACCAAGCATTCTTAAACTTCTCTGTGTCCAATAATAATAAACTATTTGTATTACGTCAGAACTCAAACTTTCTTTACACCTCCTGATGTACCATTTTTATTTCTTGTACCTATATGGCTAACATATCAGGGGTTATGAAATAGATAACATAGAAGATCTGAGCATTAATAATACATTTTTACAGATGTACTTCTCTCTACTTCATAACAGACTTGATCCCACTCAACTTTGTATAGACTGGCCAGAAAAATCTCACCTCAATAAATTTGACACAAGTATTAACTCTGTCTTAGAAAAAAAAATGTACATCTTCTCTAAAAGGTACTCACTGAATAATTTCCCATTTTCACGTTCATAAGTATTAATTTACCTGAGTCTCTCCATGGCATCTTTGTGTCTGAGAAAATCCCAATGGTAGACAAAGGAAAAACATCTTAAAGACACTGGGCCAAGGTATATTAGCCAACCTTGTAAAAGGGTTACGATGATGACCCAAAAGATACCAAGAGCAGATTTTATCTAATTCACAATTTTCCTTAGACCAGTAGTAGTTATTAATAACTGTTAACATATCAACAAGTTCTCCAGAGAAGATGGAAACTTTATACCAAGGAAATCAGTGGTGGGATGAAAGGAGCACAGAATTTTTGGTTAGCCCTGACTTCAGAATTTAATATATTACTTCTTAGCTGTGTGACCTAGGACAAGTTACTGAGACCCAATTTCACCATCTATAAACTGTAAATAGTAATATCCACCTCAGAGAATTGTGAAACTTAAACAATGAAACATATCTTGCATAATATTGAGCATAAGAGCTCACTGGATGTTCAGGAAGATCCTCCGGAGGAGGGCATGGCAATGCACTCCAGTATCTTGCCTGGAGAATCCCGTGGACAGAAGAGCCTGGAAGGCTACCATCCATAGATTGGCACAGAGTCGGACATGACTGAAGCGACTTAGCACACACACACTGAATGTTAGCTGCTTAGAAATCATTTTAATAGGAAAATCCCCCAAATTCTAGAGTTAGACAAGATGATTTCTTATATACCCTCCAGTTTTGTGTTTCTGCTTCTATGATTCCAAAGGCAGAAGAATCATAGAAATAATTCATGTTTAGTTCTTATGTAGATGTTCAAATGCCACCAGCATCCCACCTACAGCCTTGTGTTCTCACATACTGTTAGTTTCAGCTATTACAAAGCATTTTGACAATCCAGGGTATTCACTAGACCACTGGGACAAAAACAAGTATTCTAGTTAAGTAGACAGACTTTTCCTGGGTTGAGATTACAGTCCCTAAATTCAAACTTAACTCCCAAGATAACTCCCTTTCCAACATGCCTGAGAACACAGACTAATCTATATATCTCCTACCTTAAGGGAGACTCTGCTAAAAACTTTGTAAATATTGCTTTTTACAAGTCTTAAAAGTCAAGTTTAACAATAAAATTAAATGCATCCTCATGGGAGATGCTCATGGGAAAAATGATAATGAGATTGCCTCCAGGCCACCTTCCAGTAGAAAATTTTAGTGGTTCGGTTTGGATTTACAATTGTTTTGTTAAAGCCCAATATGGTTTTTCTCATATTATTTTTGTGGATTTTTTTTTAACAATAGGGGATGAGAAAAATAAGGGCAGTATAGCAATTAGGTAGCACTGAGATTATTAGATGTTTCATTGGGTGCCATCTTAGCATTAGGATGTACATCTGAAAGAGCATTGCTTTTTAGTGCCTTATTTATTCAGCTGTGCTATGTCTTAGTTGTGGCACACAAGGTCTCTGATCTTCATTGTGGCATGCAGGGTTTTGGGGGTTTTTTTTGTTTGTTTGTTTGTTTGTTTAGTTGCAGCATGTGAACTCTTAGTTGCAGCATGTAGGGTCTAGTTCCATGACCATGGATCGAACCCAGGCCCCCTACATTGGGAGCAAGAAGTTTTAGCCACTGGATCACCAGGGCAGTCCCTTTCAGTTCAGTTCAGTTCAGTTGCTTAGTCGTGTCTGACTCTTTGCGACCCCATGAATCGCAGCACGCCAGGCCTCCCTGTCCATCACCAACTCCTGGAGTTCACTCAGACTCATGTCCATCAAGTCAGTGATGCCATCCAGCCATCTCATCCTCTGTCGTCCCCTTCTCCTCCTGCCCCCAATCCCTCCCAGCATCAGAGTCTTTTTCAATGAGTCAACTCTTCGCATGAGATGGCCAAAGTACTGGAGTTTCAGCTTTAGCATCATTCCTTCCAAAGAAATCCCAGGGCTGATCTCCTTTAGAATGGACTGGTTGGATCTCCTTGCAGTCCAAGGGACTCTCAGGAGTCTTCTCCAACACCACAGTTCAAAAGCATCAATTCTTTGGCGCTCAGCCTTCTTCACAGTCCAACTCTCACATCCATACATGACTACTGGAAAGACCATAGCCTTGACTAGATGGACCTTAGTCAGCAAAGTAATGTCTCTGCTTTTGAATATGTTATCTAGGTTGGTCATAACTTTTCTTCCAAGGAGTAAGCGTCTTTTAATTTCATGGCTGCAGTCACCATCTGCAGTGATTTTGGAGCCCAAAAAAATGAAGTCTGACACTGTTTCCACTGTTTCCCCATCTATTTCCCATGAAGTGATGGGACCGGATGCCATGATCTTCGTTTTCTGACTGTTGAGCTTTAAGCCAACTTTTTCACTCTCCTCTTTCACTTTCATCAAGAGGCTTTTTAGTTCCTCTTCACTTTCTGCCATAAGGGTGGTGTCATCTGCATATCTGAGGTTATTGATATTTCTCCTGGCAATCTTGACTCCAGCTTGTGTTTCTTCCAGTCCAGCGTTTCTCATGCCTTATTAAACTGATTTGAGTTCTAGTCCCACCACTGCTACTTATGTGACCTTCTATAAATGCTTAACTTCTCTGACCTCAGTGCCCTCATTTGTATAAAGAATTAATTCAGAAAGAATAAGATTAAACTAATAGGCAGCAAAACATTAGCTATTATTTACCATTGCTACACTCCCTCTGTGATATCATGAGAATCCAACAATGTTTAATAATGAGTATTCTCTCATTCCCCTTCATTTACATCTTTCACAACTTTCTCCTTGTTACTTCCAACCCCTGATACTAGCAAAAAGGCAGCATCAATAAAAGGTAAATAAAGACCAAGGAACTCTTACACATTAAAGGAAACTAAAGAGACATGACAGCTAAATGCAACATGTAATTCTGGATTGCATCCTGAAATAGAATGGACATTAGTGAAATAATTGGCGAAACATAAATGAAATCTGTAGCTGCAATAACAGCACTTTATCAAGGTTAATTTCTTGGTGGTGATCATTGTAATATGGTTATATAATACAACACGCTTGTGTTTAGTAAATATACACTAAAATATTTAGGACTAAAGGAGTATCATATGTGCAACTTACTCCCAAATGTTTCAAAAATATGTGTGTGTGCATGTATCTATACATCATATATCCATGTATGTATATATATGTATGTATGTATATATATAGTTGATCCTCATTATTTATGGGCTTCCTACTTGCAAATTTGGGCTTCCCTTGAGGCTCAGTTGGTAAAAAATCCGCCTGCAATGAGGGAAACCTGAGTTCAGTCCCTGGTTTGGGAGGATCCCCTGGAAAAGGGAAAGACTACCCACTCCAGTATTCTGGCCTGGAGAATTCCATAGACTGTATAGTCCATGGGGTCACAAAGAGTCAGACACGACTGAGTGACTTTCATTGTCATTCATTATTACTTGAAAATTTATTTACTCAATATGATTTTTTGTAACCACAAAATCAACACTTGCAGTGCTTTTGCAGTCATTCATAGGCATGTACAGAGTGTGAAAAATTTGAGTCATCCAATGCACACTTTCCAGTGGGTGTTGACCAAGTGATGCTCTGCCGTCTTGTAGCTCTCAGATTGTAAATAAGTGTCATTTTCATTCAGTTTAGTGCCAGTGCTTGCATTTTTGGTGCATTTTGTTGTTTAAAAGGCCCCTATAGTAGGGCTGAAGTGTTGTGTGGTATTCCTAAGTGTAAACCAGCTGTGAGGTGCTTTGTGGAAAAAATGAATGACCCTCATTTCAGGCATGTGTGACAGTGCAATTGCCTGTGCATTAAATGTTAATGAATCAATGACATTAATATATGTTTTAAAAACTGTCGTTATAGATACACATTAAACAAGGTTTGGTAAAGATCAGTTGACGAATGTTTTAAGCAGAGGCTCAGTTCAGTTCAGTTCAGTCACTCAGTCATGTCCGACTCTTTGCGACCCCAGGCTCAGGGAAACTCAAAACTGTTTTTCCCATGGTAGCTCAGTACTTGCTAATTCAGTGTCTGTGATGACTTTATGGAACAAAAATACCACGAATAATGAGAATTCAGAAAGAGAGAATGAGGAAGCAAATGGGGAAAAATGTCAAATTGGGAAATCTGGAAGAATAAGGTACAGGAATTCTTTCTACTATTTTGGTAGTTTTAAATCTGAATTTTAAAATGAGTTGTTTTTTTTTTAATCTATACCCTCAGTCATCACTTTGCCAACAAATATCCATCTAGTCAAAGCTATGGAATTTCCAGTAATCACATATAGATGTGAGAGTTAGACCGTAAAGGAGGCTAAGCCCTGAAGAATTGATGCTTTCAAAATGTGGTGCTGGAGAAGACTCTTGAGAGACCCTTGGACTTCAAGGAGGTCAAACCAGTCAATCCTAAAGGAAATCAACCCTGAATATTCACTGGAAGAACTGATGCTGAAGCTCCAATACTTTGGCCACCTGATGTGAAGAACCAACTCATTGGAAAAGACTATGATGCTGGGAAAGATTGAGGGCAAGAGAAGAAGAGGGAGACAGAGGATGAGATGGTTGGATGACATCACCGACCCAATGGACATGAGTTTGAGCAAACTCTGGGAGATAGTGAAGGACAGGGAAGCCTGGCATTCTGCAATCCATGGAGTCACAAAGAGCTGGACACAACTTAGTGACTGAACAACATCTCTTCAGTCTGGAACATTTCTCAGGGCCAAGAACAATCAAGAGGCTATGAAGAATGATGAGAGAGGCTACATGAAGATGTAGATGATGAGAGGGAAGCATCTCTTTATTCAGGGGGCCTTGGGCCACATGATTAGTAAGGTATAAATTTGGTCAAAAAAATGTTATGAGTTGTTTGGAGCCCCAAATGTGAGAAAAATCTCAGGATCAGAAGCATTCAGATTACAGGAAATTTCTAAGCACAATGAGATGGACTAGAGCAGGCACTTAAGGTTTCAAACCTTAAAGAGTACAAGAGTGCATCCTGCTCTTGGAGACACTGCTGCTATGGTACAGGGGCAGCCTGACAGCTTTAAAAGAAGCAGGCAGGACCCCTTCCTCTGTATTAAAATTCATCTTTTCTCAATGTTGTAATTCTACCAGAGCCATTTGTCAAAACTTCTTTAGATTAAAAATGCAGTAAAAAATGTATTGGATGAACAACAACAAAACTGTCGGTTCCATCTGAGGAAAACTATATTTGTGTACTGAAATTGATATGTGTTTGGTTGTGTGGATTTGGGAGTGGATTTTTTATTGCTTATTCAGGAAATAAGTACAATTAACAATATATCTTGGACACATCCTTAAGTGCATTTGTTATTAGAGTGTAACATGTACAAAAGGGTGCATAAATCATAAATGTAGAGCTTCCAACTTTTCATAAAGGGATCAACAGAAAACATCATTTCTTCAGTAGTCATCACAGTTCCTCCCATTTGCTATGTCCCCAAGGGTACCATTATCCCAAGTTCCATAAATGTTTTTCTCATTTTTAACTTTATATAAATGACATTAAATGGTATGTACTCTTTCTTACCTGATTTCTTTTATTTAACATCGTCTTTATGATATCCATCTATGCTTATCCATGAAAGAATGGTTTGTTCTTTCTCACTGCTATGTAGTATTTTATTGTTTGACGATATCAGATGTTACGTCTAAGTCTACAGCTGAAGGATATTAGGGAGGTTTCCAATTTGAGAATGTTATGAATAATATGCCACCGTGTATACAATTACATTTTGTTATACATCTGTACACAGGGCATCTACTTAGTGGCGACTTTGCTGGGTGTTCAGTGTTCAGCTTTAGTCTTTCAATTTTCAAAGTTGATACTTTGGCTACTTGACGTGAAGAGTCAATTCATTGGAAAAGACTCTGGTGCTGGGAAAGATTAAAGCCAAAGGAGAAAAGGGCAGCAGAGGATGAGATGGTTAGATAGCATCACTGACTTAATGGATGTGAATTTGAGCAAACTCTGGGAAATAGTGAAAGACAAGGAAGCCTAGCATGCTGTAGTCCATGGGGCCACAAGAGTCAGACACGACTTAGTGACTGAAGAGTAATGTCACCTTTTATTTTCACTAGCAGTGTATGAAAACTCCTAGACAATATTTTATTGTTGCTTTCTATCTTTATTTGATCATATTTGGAGAACATGCTGTGAAAAATCTCTAGTTTTTTAAAGTAAATTTTTTGTGTGACCAAGGCCATAAAAAAATTTAAAATATTCCATAAACTTCAAAGAAAAACTGTAAAATCTAGAGAGCAAAAACAATATTTAAAAATTGAGACCTGAATAACTTTGGAGGAGTAGCACATCTTGGATGCAAAGATAAAAGTCATACAAATGTCAGTGTTCCCAAAATTTGTATATATATATGTATTTTTTTAATGCATTTGCAGTTAAATTACAATAAAGGAGTTTTAGTAAAGTAAAATTATATTTTCTTTTTCATTCACAAAGGCGATTATCAGAAATTGATAATCACTTAAAATTGAGAATTAAACAAAGGATTCTCACTAAATACAATGCATTACTATCAACTTACCATAATCTTAATAGAATATATTGGCATAGGAATAGTCAAAGTGGAGAATATTGGGTTAGAAACTTATCCAAGTATAGATGAATTTTAAACATAATAAATATGATTTTATAATATATTGCATAAAATACACTATTCAATTACTATCCCTCTGGAAAAATAAAAATATACCATATTTGATACCACACAAAAAATAAATCACACAATTTAAAAAGTAAATATCACCAAAAAAGTATGTCAGTAGAATATTTAAGAGGTACTTGTATAAATCTGAGAACAGCAGATAAGAGCATTGAGAAGCCCAGAAACCATAAAAGAAGCATCAACAGATTTGAGTACATAAAATTTAAGACTTTCTGTCAAAATAGACTGGGAGAAAATATTTTCAATATATATGACAAAGCTTATTATAAAAGGAAATGGCTGAATAAATTGCATTTTAAAACCGCATTATTTAACTTATAAAAAGAATATACTAGATCTATATGCATTAACCTGGAAAATAGCCTTATATTTTAAGAGGAAAACGTGAATTCTGGCAAGACGATGGCAGTAGTACAGCTTTTATATCTTTCTAAATTCTCACACGAAAACTCAAAGAAACTGGAGAGCAAAAATAATATTTACAACAAATACTGGTAACAAGGTAAAACCATACACCCCCAAACACAAACAGACAAACCACCAATAGCCACAAGGTCAAAATGTTGTTGACATTGCTATGAGAGAAAGCAGAGTACATCTGACTGACCTAAGAATAGAATAATATGAAATAGTCATCTTGAATTTTGGCAGACCAATTTGAGAACAGTAACTGCATCTCAGAAGCATTTTGCACCCTGTACTGGCATTTAAGTACAAAGAACCACAGTGAGATTTAATGAGTTTGGAGAAGTCTGCTGCTGCTGCTAAGTCACTTCAGTTGTGTCCGACTCTGTGCGACCCCATAGACAACAGCCCACCAGGCTCCCCCGTCCCTGGGATTCTCCAGGCAAGAACACTGGAGTGGGTTGCCATTTCCTTCTCCAATGCATGAAAGTGAAAAGTGAAAGTGAAGTCACTTAGTCGTGTCCGACCCTCAGCGACCTCATCGACTGCAGCCTGCTAGGCTCCTCCGTACATGGGATTTTCCAGACAAGAGTACTGGAGTGGGGTGCCATTGCCTTCTCCTTGGAGAAGTCTGATGCTGCTGCTAAGTCGCTTCAGTCGTGTCCGGCCACTATGAATTCTTGAAACTGAATTGGTAGGACTCTTTTGTAGAACAGGACCATGTAAGAGGAAAAATTGATGGAAGCAAAATGAAAACTGAACAGGACTGGGATAGAGTGACAAAGAAAAGAGATGAGTCAAAATTGGACAGAGTAAAAAAAAGCCAGAAAATCTTAGCAATATGCCACATTTTTACACCACACAAAAACAAAGAAAAGTACATTTTATGAAGGCAGAGACCATATGAGTCGAACTCCTAAAAGTTCAGAGGGACTAAAATTATATTAAAATGATCAATGTAAAGCTATTGAAATCAAATCCCACCCAAAGTTACTACAGAAAAAAGAATAAGAACCAGAATGACATCTCTATGGATAATAAAAATATACCAAAAAGTTGTATACAAAAGACAGAAAAAAAAGTATTATTTCAAAACAAGCTAGAATATATTAAGAAAAATACAAAATATGAAAAACATTATAACTCAAAATTATTAAAAATCTGAGACAAAAAATTCAAGAATTAGAAGTAAGAGATAAGTCATTTTAGAAATCAAGACTCTCTAGAAGGAAAACCAGAGTGAATAAACTCAAGAAATTTTGCTTAAAAATGGTTAAAAGAAGAATTTCTTTAATTATAAGGATACAAGATAAGAAATAAAAGGAATTCAGACAGTGACATAATTAAACATTGGTGGGGAAAAGATACAATATTATATTAGGTGTCCTAACAAAGGAAATCAACATTACAAAACTAAGTTTATGAAAATTTTCCTAAAATAATACTAAATGTTTGTTTAAAACTGTATATTGATAGAGCATAAAGTGTACTTAAGTATATAGAACCAGAATAACAAACACAAGGACATTCTGGTGAAATTATTAGAAAACAAAGGAAAATAAAAAGGCTTTGATGCTCAGGAATAAAAAAAAACATATGACTTAAAAGACATATAAAGATATACTGTCTACTGCCATCAAACTTTTTGACATCATATCTTTACACTAGAAAAAAATAAAGTAACATATTTAATGTATTAAGGAAAGAAAATGTGAACAATGTATTTTCTATCCAGTAAAACAGATCTCTAAAAATAGAACATAGTTGTTATCAACAGGCAAGTCTTCAGGGAATATTTATTGTTTCCTCGGAGTTCTTCTTAAGTAATTTACTAGAAAAATAGCTTAAAGCAACCAAAATTTACAGAGATATTTATGTAAAGATTGGTGGCAAGAAGTAAATATATAAATATGTACAGAATTAACTCTAAAGATTGAAATAAACATTATGAAATCTCACATATAGATCTATTGTAACTAGAAAGAAAGAATGGGATTGTATTTTTAATTTTTTATAATTTTAAACTATTTTCAATCATAATTAGTGATGATATTATTTTTATAATATTCACATATATAGAAAGAAAAATAAATGAGTAATTATGGGATATTTCCTATGACCTTCCAGGATTTGCAGACTGTAAGAAATGACACAGTAGTGTAATATAGACCAGATTAAATAAAAAGTCTGTCATTCTGTTTTTAATTGGAGAAAGCATTGAAAATATAAGGCTTTTTAAAGAGAGAGATATAGTGTGTGTATGTGTGTGACCTAATTGTCCACTGAAAAGGTCTAGAAACAATTATCAATCTAGTCATTCTGGTCAGGAAAAGGAGAACAAAATAGGCATATAATACCTCAACAAAGTAGATGGCATAAAAGTATTTAAAACAGGGTTATATCAGAAAATTCAGGAGCCAATTCAAAGAAGAGTTCACTATCCAAAGAGAAATTTTGTACTTTAGTATGAAGGAGAATTACAAACAACTAAAACTCAACAAATATATTTAAATACATGATTTCATAATGATACTTTTCTTATCTTATTGCATAAGCTAGCAGTTGCAGTTTCATGTTGAAAACTAATAGTAAGTGAGAACATCCTTGTCTTGTTTCAGATCTTAGTGAGAAAGCTTCAGGTTTCTCACCATTAGCTGTAAGGTTTTTGTAGATATTCTTTATCAAGTTAAGAAAATTCTCCTTAGTTTGTCGTTTTTATCATGAATAAGTGTTCAGTTCAGTTCAGTCGCTCAGTCGTGTCCGACTCTTTGCGACCCCATGAATCGCAGCACGCCAGGCCTCCCTGTCCATCACCAACTCCCGGAGTTCACTCAGACTCATGTCCATCGAGTCAGTGATCCCATCCAGCCATCTCATCCTCTGTCGTCCCCTTTTCCTCCTGCCCCCAATCCCTCCCAGTATCAGAGTCTTTTCCAATGAGTCAACTCTTCCCATGAGGTGGCCAAAGTACTGGAACTTCAGCTTTAGCATCATTCCTTCCAAAGAAATCCCAGGGCTGATCTCCTTCAGAATGGATTGGTTGGATCTCCTTGCAGTCCAAGGGACTCTCAAGAGTCTTCTCCAACACCACAGTTGAAAAGCATCAGTTCTTCGGCGCTCAGCCTTCTTCACAGTTCAACTCTCACATCCATACATGACCACAGGAAAAACCATAGCCTTGACTAGACGGACCTTAGTTGGCAAAGTAATGTCTCTGCTTTTGAATATCCTATCTAGGTTGGTCATAACTTTCCTTTCAAGGAGTAAGCATCTTTTAATTTCATGGCTGCAGTCACCATCTGCAGGGATTTTGGAGTCCAAAAAATAAAGTCTGACACTGTTTCCCCATCTATTTCCCATGAAGTGATGGGACCGAATGCCATGATCTTTGTTTTCTGAATGTTGAGCTTTAGGTCAACTTTTTCACTCTCCACTTTCACTTTCATCAAGAGGCTTTTTAGTTCCTCTTCACTTTCTGCCATAAGGGTGGTGTCATCTGCATATCTGAGGTTGTTGATATTTCTCCTGGCAATCTTGATTCCAGCTTGTGCTTTTTCCAGCCCAGTGTTTCTCATGATGTACTCTGCATATAAATTAAATAAGCAGGGTGACAATATACAGCCTTGACGTACTCCTTTTCCTATTTGGAACCAGTCTGTTGTTCCATGTCCAATTCTAACTGCTGCTTCCTGACCTGCATACAGATTTCTCAAGAGGCAGGTCAGGTGGTCTGGTATTCCCATCTCTTTCAGAATCTTCCACAGTTTATTGTGATCCACACAGTCAAAGGCTTTGGCATAGTCAATAAAGCAGAAATAGATGTTTTTCTGGAACTCTCTTCCTTTTTCGACGATCCAGCGGATGTTGGCAATTTGATCTCTGGTTCCTCTGCCTTTTCTAAAACCAGCTTGAACATCAGGGAGTTCACAGTTCACGTACTGCTGAAGCCTGGCTTGGAGAATTTTGAGCATTACTTTACTAGCATGTGAGATGAGTGCAATTGTGTGGTAGTTTGAGCATTCTTTTGCATTGCCTTTCTTTGGAATTGGAATGAAAACTGACCTTTTATAGTCCTGTGGCCACTGCTGAGTTTTCCAAATGTGCTGGCATATTGAGGGCAGCACTTTCACAGCATCATCTTTCAGGATCTGAAACAGCTCAACTGGAAATCCATCACCTCCACTAGCTTTGTTCACAGTGATGCTTTCCAAGGCCTACTTGACTTCACATTCCAGGATGTCTGGCTCTAGATTAGTGATCACACCATCATGATTATCTGGGTCGTGAAGATCTTTTTGGTACAGTTCTTCTGTGTATTCTTGCCACCTCTTCTTAATATCTTCTGCTTCTGTTAGGTCCAGACCATTTCTGTCCTTTATCGAGCCCATCTTTGCATGAAATGTTCCCTTGGTATCTCTAATTTTCTTGAAGAGATCTCTAGTCTTTCCCATTCTGTTCTTTTCCTCTATTTCTTTGCATTGATTGCTGAAGAAGGCTTTCTTATCTCTTCTTGCTATTTTTTGGAACTCTGCATTCAGGTGCTTATATATTTCCTTTTCTCCTTTGCTTTTCGCCTCTCTTCTTTTCACAGCTATTAAGATTTTGTCAAATGCATTTTCTGCATGTTGATATAATCATGTGATTATTTTTTCATCCGTACCCAGATGATGTTATGGATTACACAAATTGATTTTCAAGTTCTGAGACAGCCTTGGAACCCTGAGATAAATCTCACTGTCTTGTGGGTTATAGTTCTGTTTATACATTGTCAGATTTGACTTGCTAATATTTTGTTGAGAATTTTTATGTGTATGTTCATGAGAGACATTTGTCTATAGTTTTATTGTAATGTCTTTGTCTGATTTTGGTGTTAGGATAATGCTGGCCTCATACAATATTTGGAAGTATACTCTCTGTTTCAATCATCTGAGACTGTAGAGAATTGGTAAAATTTCTTTCTTAATCTTTGGTAGAATTCACCAGCCTGGTGCTTCTTATTTTGCAGGATTATTAGTTATTGATCATAATTATACATTTAAAAAATTAATTAGTTATCTTCTGGAAATGAAAGTGTGAAAGTGAAAGTGTTCATTGCTCAGTGGTGTCCAACTATTTGTGACCCCATGGACTGTAGCCCACCAGGCTCCTCTGTTCATGGGATTCTCCAGGCAGGAATACTGGATTGAGGTTACCATTTCCTTCTCCAGGCGATCTTTCCAACTCAGGAATCAAACCTGAGTATCCTGTATTATAGGTAGACTCTTTACTGTCTGAGCCACCAGAGAAATGGAAGCTAATTCATGTGAAAACTGGATAAATAAAAAGGCAGAATTAAACATTTATCCCACTTTTCCAATATAAACTATACCCACAGACAATTAAATAGTAAATGTAGGAGTTGCCTTTTCATGAAATACCATGTAATTAGACAAATACAATTATAAATAAAAATTAAATAGTAGAATAGGACTATCACCATTCTGAGAACAAACACTTTAAGAAATAGAAAACTAAATTCATAACAGTCCAGAAGACAATCACAAATTCTGGACAGAAGACAAAAAACAGCTGCTCAAAGGCAGTAAACAGTGAACCAAAAGCAGTAGATTCAGGTTGGGACTCCACACTCAAAGGAGAGGAGCTGGGCTGCTGCTTGCATAAACTATTATTTGGGGCACGGATACATTCAGCACAGGTTTATTCATTATAGCCCCAAACTGGAAAGAAAACTCAAATATTCATCCACTGGTAAACAGATTAACAAATTGTGGTAAATCCATACAGTGAAACACTAGAGTGTAATAATAAAAGAATAAACTATTTATCTACACAGAGAAGTAAATCTCTACATATCATGTAATGTGAAAGAATACAGACACAGAAGGCTAATAGTGTAGTAGTCTGTTTATTTGCAATTATGTAAAAGGCAAAACTATAGTAATGAGGATGAATGCTTTTCAGGAGAGAGTGAATGGGCAGAGGAGTTTGACTGCTATAGGGAAAGAGATATAGGGAACTTTTGGAGTGATAGAAATGTTCAATGCCATCATTGTGACAGTTTCTTGACTGTACATATTTGTCAAAACCCATAAAATATTACATTTTAAATTGGTGAATTTATTGTATATAAATCATACCACAATAAAAGTTATAAAACATAAAACAAAAACCAGACTTTATATGCCTGCTGAAAAAATTCACAGCCACTAATAGTCTTGCCAAGGTTATTAGATGTGGGTCTGATCAAAGCTGTGGATCCAGCTGCCAGTTTGCAGGAAAAATGACTGTGCTCCTTTTCAACTAGAGGCAGATGACTATGTTAAACTGCACCAACATTATGAAATCAAGAAGATCCAGATTAAGAAAACTCTAAAGGAGATCAGTCCTGGGTGTTCATTGGAAGGACTGATGCTAAACCTGAAGCTCCAGTACTTTGGCCACCTCATGAGAAGAGTTGACTCATTGGAAAAGACTCTGATGCTGGGAGGGATTGGGGGCAGGAGGAGAAGGGGACAACAGAGGATGAGATGGTTGGGTGGCATCACTGACTCTATGGACATGAGTTTGAGTGAACTCCTGGAGTTGGTGATGGACAGGGAGGCCTGGTATGCTGCAATTCATGGGGTCTCAAAGAGTCAGACATGACTGAGAAACTGAAATGAACTGAACTGAACAGGTGAAATATCTGGGATTCTTCTACAAATACTTTCTATGGATTTAAAAGACAAATTTTTTTTTTAAGCAAGCTTGTTCAATTTGTCCCTATGGATTCATATTTGGGTGATAAAAACATGAAGCAGAATTCCAGTTTCAAGTTCAGCATATAATGAGCTTATTTTACAGTAACCATTTCAGAGACTTCCCTGGCAGTCCAGTCCTTAAGAATCTGCCTTGCAATCCAGGGGACACAGATTTGATCCCCGGTTGAGGAACTAAGATCCCACCTGCCTTGGGGCAACTAAGCCCACACACAACTCCTCTGTGGTATAGAACCTGCGTGGCACAATTAGAGAGTCTGTAAGCCACAACTCCTGAGCCCACACACCGCAGTGAAAGATCCTACATGATGCAAGGAAGATCCCATGGGCCACAACTAAGACCCAACGTAGCCAAATTAAAAAAGAAAAAAAGTAACCACTCTATCCTAAAGACAAATAAAAAGCTGAGCAAATTGGAAAATCAACGACTCTCCTCAGAGCCACTGGAAAGTGGGGTCACAGGGTAAACTGCTGTCCCCAAATTTGGAGAGACAGATGGGCAGATACTGAGAATCACAACCTACTAGAGCAGAAACCCATGAGCAGAAAAGTCCAGAGAGACCAGTGCTGGAGCAAGAAAACCTGAGCTGTAAATGACATACTGATGGAAGTTCAGTGTAGACAATGCAGAGAATAGAAAACTCCAGGGAAATCAGCCATGGAGTCTTCCACACTTTCATGAATGTTACTCTCAGGAGCTCTACAAGGTCCTTGGAATATCAGAGAAAATTCCCCACTGTGCTTCCAGCATGAAGAGGATAACAGTAACAATCTTGAAATATGCCAGAGCATTCTTTTCTTCTTAACAAGGCCTGCCCTAAGGAGAAATTATTTCATCCAAGCATAATCTGCTGGAAGTTTACCAGAACTTAATGCTAGCCTCCTCTAGTCATCCTGTCCCACCTAAGGGAGGAAAAACAACCGAGAAGCTCCAGTGAAATTTATATTCCAGTGACACAGACTCACCAAAAGACTGAGACCTAATCATAAGACTTATGATTATAAATCATAAGATTTTAAATTATATAAATCATATAAATTATAAATAATAGAACAGGATTCTCTCCCCAACACCTTAGTACTATATCAGTAAAGGCTATTTGTCACAGTTCTTTTTACTCAGTACATCATGACAAACTTTCAAGAAACAATTACAAGTTACTAAAAGACAAATAGTACAGTTTAAGAGACTGAACAAGTGCCAGAATCAGATATGGCAGGAATGTCGAAATCTTCAGACCAATATATATTTTTTTAACTATGATGAATATGCTAAGGGTTTTCATTAGGAAATTACACAGCCTGTAATAACAGATAATGCAAGCAGAGAGATGGAAATCCTACAGAAGATCCCAAAAAGAAATGCTAGAATTTAAAACCATAGTAACATAAACGGAGAATGTCTTTTATAAGTGCTTTCATTAGTAGACTGAGCATGGTTAAGGGAAAAAATCTCTGAGCTTGAAGATAGGATAATATAAACTTTTGAAACTAAAAAGCAAAGAGAAAAAAGACTGAAAACCAAGACAGAACAGGAAACCCCAAAACTAGGACAACTACCACCTGTGGGACATGTATGTTGGGAGCACTAGAGAAGAAAGGGAGAGAGGGACAGAAACAGTGCTCGAGATAATAATGGCTCAGAATTTTCCTAAATTAATATCAGATGCCAACCCACATAGTCAAGGTACTCAGAGAACTACAGGCAGGATAAATGCAGAGAAAGCTTCCCTGAGGCATAGCATATTTAAACTACAGAAAATCAATGAAAAAGGGAAAAGTTTTGGAGAAAGTCAGAGGAAACCACAACTTGTAAAGGAGAAAAGGTAAGAGTTTAGATTTGGCCCTCCTCAGAAACCATGCAAGCAAAATGAGGGTGAAATGAAATATTTCAAGTTTTGAGAGGAAATAACCAAAAGCCTAGACATTTGCCTTCTGTGAAATGATCTTTCCTATGAAATTATCCTTTAAAAGTGAAAGAGAAATAAAGACTTTCTCAGACAAATATTGAGGAAATTTGTTGCCAATAGATCTGCCTTGCAAAAAAAGTTAAAATCTTCAGAGAGAATAAAAATGATATAATCCATTCACTTGGATCTACATAAAGAAAGTAAGAGCACTGGGGAAGGAATCAGTGAATGTACCCTGGACTAAACTGTGTCCCTGTGAAATTCACACAATGAGGCCCAAACACCCAATATGACTACATTTGCAAATGGAGATGTGAGGAATTAAGGTTAAAGATGTAAGGTTGAGGGTCCTAATCTGTTAGGATTAATAGCTTTATAAGAACAGGATGTAAGTCTCTATTTCTCTCTCCCTCTGTAGGGCTTTCCTGGTGGCTCAGCAGGAAACGTGGTTCCATCCCTGGGTCGGGAAGATCCCTTGGAGAAGGAAATGGCAACGCACTCCAGTATTCTTGCCTGGGAAATCCCATAGACAGAGAAGCCTGGCGGCTACAATTCATGGGGTCACGAAGAGTCTCCATGAATACACTGAAGAAAGGCTATGTAAGCACACCCCGATAAGTTGACCAGCTACAAGTTAGGAAAAGAGCACATGCCAGAAAGTTAACTTGCTGATTGAAGCATAGGGAATAGTTCCTAACTCATTCTATGAGGTCAGAATTAGTCTAAACACCAAAACCAAATAAAGACATTCAAGAAAAGAAAACTAGAGAGCAATATCTCTCACGGGATATGTCTTTTGCACATACGTGCAAAAATCCTTTAACAAAATGCTAGCAAATCAAACCCAACAATGTGTTAAAAGAATTGTCCTCCATGATAAACTAGGATAAAATTATAGATAGTAGATAAAGTGAGATTTATCCCAGGAAGGAAAGACTGGGTTCAACATCTAAAAATAAATTAAATAACCACATCAACCAAGTAAAGAAAAAAAAATCACATAATCATATCAACAGCTGGAGGAAAAGCATATGATTAAATCTTATACCTATTCATGATAAAATCTCTCAGAAATCCAGGAATAGAAGGAATTCCTCAACTTGATAAAGAATATCTATGAAAAAAACTACAATTAAATGGTGAGAAACATGAAGCTTTTGCACTAAGGTTAGAAAAAGGGCAAGTTTTTCCCCTTTGACTACTGCTTTTCAATATCATACCATAATTCATGGCTAATCTAGTACAATAAGAAAAGAAAATATGTGTGTGTGTATATATATTTACTTATTTGATGTCATTTAGTCACTCAGTCATATAAAACTTTGAGACCCCATGCTCTGTAGCCCACCAGGCTTCTTTCCATGGGATTTTTTTTCAGGCAAGAATACTGGAGTGGGGTGCCATTTCCTCCTCCAGGAAATCTTCCTGACCCCAGGAATCAAACGCACATCTTCTGTGTCTCCTGCGTTAGCAGGCGGATTCTTTGCCACTGAGCCAGCTGGGAAGCCTGTGTGTGTGTGTGTGTGTGTGTGTATATCTACTATATATACAGCGTCTCCTCCCTCCCAAACACAAAGATTGGGAAGGAGGAAACACAAAAGTGAGAAAGAAAGAAATAAAACCATCTTTGTTCACAGATGACATAATCATCTATATAGACAGCTGTAAAAATGGACAGAAAACATCTGGAACCAATTAGATGAGTATAGTATTTTTGCAGGCTACAAAGTTAATACACAAAGGATAGTCACTCTTCTGTATACCAGCAATGAACAAGTTATTAAAACCTGGAATTAAAAACACAGTGCCATTTAAATTAGCATCCCACAAAATGAAACACTTAGGTATAACTCTAACAAAATATGCGTCAGATCCATAGGAGGAAAACTACAAAATTCTGATCAAAGATATTAAAGAGCAACTAAATAAATGAGATATTCCATGTTCATAGATAGGAAGACTAAATATTGTCAAGATGTCAGATATTCTCAATTTGCCTTCTAGATTTAATGCAATCCCAAATAAAATTGAGGAAGTTATTTCCTGGATACTAACAAACGAATTCTAAAGTTTATTTTGAGAGGAGAAATAGGATACTCAACTCAATATTGAAAGGATAAAACAAAGGCAGAAAACTGACACTACCTGACTTCAAGCTATATTAATCAAGACAGTGTGGTATTTGCAAAAAAGATCAATGAAACAGAGTAGCAAACCTATAAATAGACCTACATAAATATAGTCAACTGCTCTTCCACAAAGGAGCAAAGGCAATGTAACGAAGCAAAGATAGTGTCTTTTCAACAAATGATGCCGAACTAACTAGACATCCTCATGCAAAAAAAAAAAAAAAAGGCAAATCTAAATATAGACTTGGCACCTACTCACAAAAATGAATGAAAAATGGATCATAGACCTACATGTAAAAGGCAAAAGTATAAAACTTCCAGAAAAAAAATGGGAAAACCTAGATGACCTTGTATAGGGCAATGCCCTTTTAGGGACAAGACCGAAATGTGATCTGTGAAATAAATAATTGATAAACTGGATTCTAGACAAACTAACAGTTTCTGCCCTGTAGAAGATTGTCAAGAGAATGAAAAGACAAGACACAAACTGGAAAAACAAGTGTCTGTAAATAGCTGTTATCCAAAATATAGAGAGCACTCTTAAAATTCAGCAATAAGAGAACAACCTGATTAAAAATGAGCAAAATACCTTGGCAGACACCTGACCAAAGAAGAGACGCTGATATCAAATAAGCATCTAAAAGGTGTTCAATATTCTGTGTCATCAGGGAAACGCAAACTAAATCACAGAAACTCCATTACACACCTATTAGAATGACCAAAACCCAAAACGTTGACAGTAGATGTCAAATGCTGGTGACAATGTGGGGGAATAGGAACTTTCATTTATTATTGGTTGGAATGCAAAATGATGTAGCCACTTTGAAAGTTATTTTGGCAGTTTCTTACAAGACTAAACATAATCTTACCATAGTACTCAGCAATTGCACTCCTTGGTGGCTAGCCAAATAAAGTGAAAATTTATGTTTGCACAAATCACACACACAAAAGTAATTCCCACAGGTGTTTATGGCAGCTTTATTCATAATTGCTGAAACTTAGAAGTAACCAAATGTTCTTCAGTAGGTAAATAGATGAATACGTTGTGGTACACCCATACAATAGAATATTATTCAGCACTAAAAAAATAAATGAGCTCTCCAGGCAGGAAAAGACATGGAGAAATTTTACATTTTAAAGACATTACTAAGTGAAAGAAGCCAATCTGAAGAGGCCACATCCGGCATTATTCCAGCTATATGATATTCCGAAAAAGACAAACTATTACGAAATGGTCATTGCCAAGGGGTAAAAGGAAAGCCAGCAAGAGTAGGCAGAGCAAAGAGGATTTTTAGGGAAGTGAAATTATTCTGTATGAAATTACAATGGGGTATAGTGGAAAGTGAAAAAGTTGGCTTAAAGCTCAACATTCAGAAAACGAAGATCATGGCATCTGGTCCCATCACTTCATGGGAAATAGATGGGGAAACAGTGGAAACAGTGTCAGACTTTATTTTGGGGGGCTCCAAAATCACTGCAGATGGTGACTGCAGCCATGAAATTAAAAGACGCTTACTCCTTGGAAGAAAAGTTATGACCAACCTAGATAGCATATTCAAAAGCAGAGACATTACTTTGCCAACAAAGGTCTGTCTAGTCAAGGCTATGGTTTATCTGGTGGTCATGTATGGATGTGAGAGTTGGACTGTGAAGAAGGCTGAGTGCTGAAGAATTGATGCTTTTGAACTGTGGTGTTGGAGAAGACTCTTGAGAGTCCCTTGGACTGCAAGGAGATCCAACCAGTCCATTCTGAAGGAGATCAGCCCTGGGATTTCTTTGGAAAGAATGATGCTAAAGCTGAAACTCCAGTACTTTGGCCACCTCATGGGAAGAGTTGACTCATTGGAAAAGACTCTGATGCTGGTAGGGAATTGGGGGCAGGAGGAGAAGGGGATGACAGGTGATGAGATGGCTGGATGGCATCACTGACTCGATGGACACGAGTCTGAGTGAACTCCGGGAAATGGTGATGGACAGGGAGGCCTGGCGTGCTGCGATTCATGGGGTCGCAGAGGGTCGGACATGACTGAGTGACTGAACTGAACTGATAAATGTCTTTATAAATTTGTCCAAAGCCATAGAAGGTACAACATCAAGAGCAAACCCCAGTGGAAACTATGGACTATATTTGATAATGATGTGTCAATATAAGTTCATCTTTGGTAACAAATGTACCATTCTGGTGCAAAATATTGATAGTGACTGAGCTGGGGATTTTGGGAAGAGGGGCAGAGGCAGGAGTTATAAGGCAATTCTTTTGTACTTTCCACTCAATTTTTATATGAACCTAAAACTCTTCCATAAAAATAAAATTCATTACTATAAAAAATAATACAGATTAGCATTTGCTGACGTGAGAACACACTATGTTGTAACATGTACAAACAGTGTGTACAGATGATCCCAATTTGTTCAAAAAAATATATTCATAAGGGAGAAAACATGGAGCGACACAAGGAAGTGATTACCCTCAGAGTCAGAATAGTGGTTACCAGAAGGGAGATAGGAACTCTTGTTAGAATGGGCTATGACAGGAAAGTTCTATTTTTCACCTGAATTGTGGTTATAAGGTGTTGATCTTATAAATAATTCACTAAACTTAAGGTTCTCCAACTGTGATCCCAGATAGCGTCAGCATCACCTGGGAACCGGTTAGAAATGCAAATTTTCAGACCTCAGCCCAACTTCCTCTAGTTTGAAATATGTTTCCAATAAACACCATCCTTGCTGGCACATATGTCATTCCTTTATCTTCTCTCAGCTACTTTTACACAGAATCCTCAGAGACTAAGATTGAAGACTGGATCAGAAATTCTCAAGATGAGACCAAGCAATCTGTGCTTTGACAGTCCCTCCAGCTTTAAGGATGCATGCTAAAGTTTGAGAACCACTGTACCAAGTCCCTCAATTGTTCTCTGAAGTTTGCTAATATTATGTTTTATTTACAATAAGAAAGCTAAAATATTTTTAAGTGGCAGAATAATGTGTTTTTTTTAAAGACAATGCATATTTAAAGGCTGCTAAGAGAGTAGATCTTAAAAGTTCTCATTAAAAGATAAATTCTAACCATGAGTAGTGACAGATGTGAATTTATTCAGGTGATCATTTTACAATACATACAAGAATGGAATTATGACCTGAAACTAATGTTACATGTCAGTTATATCTCAATTTAAATAAAAGTAATGGGGAACTTCTATTACATATGTAGACCTAATTTGTATAAGTTTATATGATAAAAGGATAAAATGACAAACATTAAGCCCTTCAGTTCAGTTCAGTTCAGTTCAGTCACTCAGTTGTGTCTGACTCTTTGCAACCCTATGAACCACAGCATGCCAGGCCACCTGTCCATCAACCAACTCCCAGAGTTTACTCAAACTCTTGTCCATTGAGTTGGTGATGCCATCCAACCATATCATCTTCTGTCATCCACTTCTCCTCTTGCCTTCAATCTTTCCCAGCATCAGGGTCCTCCCAAATGAGTCAGTTCTTCACATCAGGTGGCCAAAGTATTGGAATTTCAGCTTCAACATCAGTCCTTAAAATGAATATTCAGGACTGATTTCCTTTAGGATGGACTGGTTGGATCTCCTTGCAGTCCAAGGGACTCTCAAGAGTCTTCTCCAACACCACAGTTCAAAAGCATCAATTCTTTGGCACTCAGATTTCTTTATAGTCCAACTCTCACATCCATACGTAACTACTGGAAAAATCATAGCCTTGACTAGATGGACCTTTGTTGGCAAAGTAATGTCTCTCCTTTTTAATATGCTATCTAGGTTGGTCATAACTTTTCTTCCAAGGAGTAAGTGTCTTTTAATTTCATGGCTGCAGTCACCATCTGCAGTGATTTTGGAGCCCAACAAAATAAAGTCTGACACTGTTTCTACTGTTTCCCAATCTATTTCCCATGAAGTGATGGGACCAGATGCCATGATCTTCATTTTCTGAATGTTGAGCTTTAAGCTAACTTTTTCTCTCTCCATTTTCACTTTCATCAAGAGGCTCTTTAGTTCCTCTTCACTTTCTGCCATAAGGGTGGTGTCATCTGCATATCTGAGGTAATTGATATTTCTCCTGGCAATTTTGATTCCAGCTTGTGCTTCCTCCAGTCCAGCATTTCTCATAATGTACTCTGCATAGAAGTTAAATAAGCAGGGTGACAATATACAGCCTTGATGTACTCCTTTTCCTATTTGGAACCAGTCTGTTGTTCCATGTCCAGTTCTAACTGTTGCTTCCTGACCTGCATACAGGTTTCTCAAGAGGCAGGTCAGGTGGTCTGGTATTCCCATCTCTTTCAGAATTTTCCACAGTTTAGTGTGATTCACACAATCAACGGCTCTGGCATAGTCAATAAAGCTGAAATAGATGTTTTTTTGGAACTCTCTTGCTTTTTCAATGATCCAGTGGATGTTGGCAATTTGATTTCTGGTTCCCTTGCCTTTTGTAAAACCAGCTTGAACATCTGGAAGTTCACAGTTCACATATTGTTGAAGCTTGGCTTGGAGAATTTTGAGCATTATTTTGCTAGCGTGTGAGATGAGTGCAATTGTGCGGTAGTTTGAGCATTCTTTGGCATTGCCTTTCTTTAGGATTGGAATGAAAATTGACCTTTTCCAGTCCTGTGGCCACCACTGAGTTTTCCAAATTTACTGGCGTATAAAGTGCAGCACTTTCACAGCATCATCTTTTAGGATTTGAAATAGCTCAACTAGAATTCCATCAAGCCCTTATCACTTAGTAATTCAAGGAAATGGAATTAAAAGAGAGAATATAATGTCATATTTTTATTGCTGATTTATTCATTTGAGTTGATATTGCTTTTGTAACTTAAAAGAACTACAAAGTTTAAAATACTAAAAACAGAGAAAGCTTTAGCTTATACATTTTCTAAATTGTGTTTCCTAGCACACTAGTGTCCTACTCATGTCAATAGGTGTCAAATGAATTATAAAAAATGTCCCAGTCACATACTTAATATTTCTAAAATTATGATGGTCTTTAATTCAGCTGGTTATATGATAACCAAATTGCTTAAACCCATTTAATATCTAAGTCTTCTTGGCTTGAATTTCTCTTGTTGATTGGTGACCAAAAAATTTCCATTTTAACATGACGTTTGAGGAGCCCTAGGCCTCAGGGAAAAAGATTTGTTATAGCCAATCAAAACTGAAAAAACATATGCAGATAAAAATATATGAATAAATTAAGATAAGGACATATTTATAATTTTGTTTCTTTTTTTACTTTGTTTCATGAACAGTTTTATAAGTCAGTGGAATTTCGGCAATGATTGGCTTTTAGTTTTATGCTTTAGGTGACCTGGGGGATTAGTTGGCTCTGGAATCCATAGCTCTGGATCATCCTTGATATGATCAGGAAATATATTTCCTATTGCCTTGCCACTCTTGGCCAGACTAAACCCAGCTAACACCATAAAACTTAAGGTCCTATGACCAATTTTCTCTGATGGTCAAAAGTAAAAGGATGTATACAGACCACTGCACTTAACACACCATTTTTATAGCTAGACCTGCTAATATAAATGTGGCCCCTCCTCTGGTCAAACAAGACAGATAATTGTGGGGTTCCCTTCACTCCTTCTATGCCATTAGGAAAGTGTCCTGGAAGAGTAGGAAATTGCACCTACTAACTCTCTTTGATTAGATGTGGACTTCCCCGGTGGCTCAGATGGTAAAGGATTCGCCTGCAATGCAGGAGACATGGGTTTGATCCCTGGGTTAGGAAGATCCCCTGAAGGAGGGCATAGCAACTCACTCCAGTATTTTTGCCTGAGGAACACCCATGGACAGAAGAGTCTAGTGGGCTATAGTCCAAGGGGTCGCAAAGAGCTGGACATGACTGAGTGACTAAGCACATACACGCCCAAGCTTGGTCAGTTTGATTTACTGTTACCAAATACCATAGACTGGGAGGCTTAAACAACAGATATTTATTTCTTAGATTCTGGAGGCTGGGAAATCCAAGATTAGGGTGTCAGTATGGACAGGTCCTTAGGGAGGGCTCTGTTTCTAGCTTGTAGACAGCCCCTTTCTCACTGTGTCCTCCCTTGGACAAGAGACAGACAGCTATAGTCTCTTCCTCTTCTTGTAAGGATACTAATTCTATCATGGGGCCCTACCCTCATGACCTCACATAAACCTAATTACTTCCCAAAGTCCCACCTCCAGACACCATCAAACATCAGAGGCTTAAGACTTCCAACATAAATTGGGTGGGGGGACCCAAAAAAAAAAATGTCCCAGGATTTCAAAATGCAAATTAATGTTTTGAATGTTTTAAAATTCCCCACATATGTTTAACTTCACCCAGTGTTCCCCAATTCTTTAAAACTATGAATAATTTCTTCCTGAAATCCTATTAACATCTAGCAGCCGTGGTGTGTTGAAGCCAGCTCATACAGAGATTCAGTTGTACCCATTTCTTCCCAATAGTGTTCAGTGACATTGGGATGGTCACTTGAAATTGGCCACAGAGGGAGTATTTAGACCCTGGAAATCATCAAACATTGCAAGTCAATACTCCACCTACTCTATCGAAATCTGAGGGAAGAGGTAAAATTGTCATTGTATGTTAAAGACAAGATATTCTATATAGAAAACCCTAGAGAATACACACACACACAAAAATAGAACGAATAAATGCATTCAGCAAGATAACAGGATACAAGATCAATATACAGAAATCAATTGCTGTTCTTTCCACTAACACTGAAGTATCAGAAAGGGAAAGTTAAAAAAAATCCCAATTAAATTTCATCCAAAAAATACCTAGGAATAAACCAAACCAAGGAATGTTAGCCAGCTGTGTCCAACTCTTTGTGACCACATTGACTGTAGCCTACCAGGCTCCTCTGTCCATGGAATTCTCCAAGCAAGAATACTGGAGTGAGTTGCCATTTCCTCCTCCAAACCAGGGAATTGAAAATTTTATATGCTGAAAACTATAAAGCACTGATAAAGGAAACATGCTCTTGAATTGGAAGAATTAATATTGCAGAAATGGCCATTCTACACAGATCAAACTACAGATTTAATGCAATCCTTATCAAGTACCTCGTGGCATTTTTCACAGAACTAGAACAGATAATCCTAAAATTTACATGGAACTACTAAAGGCCCAGAATTGTCAAACCAATTCTGAGGGAAAAGAACAAAGCTGGAAGCCCTAATGCCCTGAGACTTCAGACAACACTACAAAGCTACAGTAATCAAAATAGCATGGTGTTGGCATAAAAAAAGACATAGAAATCAACAAAACAGATTAGCCAGCCCAGAAACAAATCCACACACCTAAAGTCAATTAATCATCAACAAAGGAAGAAATAATGTACAATGGAGAAAAGATCATCTCTTCAACAAGTGGTCTTTGGGAAAGCAGAAGACCTCATGTAAATCAATGAAGTTAGAACACATCTTCATACCATACACAAAAATAAACTCAAAATAGCTTAAATACTTAAATATAAGACATGACACCATAAAAATCCTAGAAGAGAATGTAGGCAAAACACTCTCAGACATATATTATAGTAATATTTTCTTAGTTTCCCAAGGTAAAATAAATAAAAGCAAAACTAAACAAATGGGACTTAAACATATAAGCTTTCCCACAGTGAAGGAAAGCATAAGCAGAACAAAAAGACAACCTACAGACATGGAGAAAATATTTGCAAGTGATGCAACAGACAAAGGCTTAATTTCCAAAATATACAAACCACTCATACAATTCAATATCAAACAAAAATAAATAAATAAAAAACCAGGTAGAAGACCTAAATAGACATTTCTCCAAAGAAGATATACAGATAGCCAACATGCACATGAGGAGATGCAAATTATTACAGAAATGCAAATCAAATCTAAAATGTGGTATCATCTCACACCAGTCAGGATGACTATCATCAAAAAGTTTATAAATAATAAATGCTGGAGAGGGTATAAAGTAAAGGAGCCCTCCTACACTGCTGGTGGGAGTGTAAAATGATGCAGCCACTATGGAAAAAGGGGGTTCCTAAAAAACTAAAAATAGAGTTACTATATCATACAGCCATTCCACTCCTGGGCATATATCCAGAAAAAATAAAAACTCTAATTTGAAAAGTTACATGAACCTCAATGTTCATAGCCACACTATCCACAATAGCCAAGGCTTACAAGCAACCTAACTTTCCATCAACAGATAAATGGATGAAAAAGCCACACACACACACACACACACACACACACACAGAACTATTACTCAGCCATAAAAAATGAAATAATGCCATTTTCAGCAACATGAATGGACTTTAGAAATTATCATACTAACCGAAGTAAGTCAAAGACAAATATTATTATTGATATGATATCACTTATATATGAAATTTAAAAAAAAATACAAATCAACTTATTTACAAAAAAGAAACAGAGACATAGAAAACAAACTTACAGTTACCACAAGGCCAAAGAGGGGAGGGATAAATTAGGAGTATGGTATTAACAGACACACACTACTACAAATAAACAACAAGAATTTACTGTGTAACACAGGGAACTATATTCAGTATCTTGTGCTAAGCCTCTTCAGTCATGTCAGACTCTTTTGTGACCCCATGGACTGTAGCCCACTAGGCTCCCCTGTCCATGGGATTTCCCAGGCAAGAATACTGGAGTGGGTTCCCATTTCCTTCTTCTCAATATCTTGTAATACTTATAATGGACAGGAGTCTGAAGCTATACACTCAAAAATAACATAATAGTGTAAATCAACTATACTTCAACTAAAAAAATTTATTTAAACTCCACCTACTCCCAGAGCCAGCTGTCAAATATTTTTCAGCACACCCATCTCGCAGACTGTTTTATAAAGTAGGAAAATTCTGCTTTACATTTCTCCCTTTAATTGGAATCTGGTTGTCCTTAATAATTTTAAATTTGTTATATTCTTCATGTATAATCCATAAACAATTTTATTGCACCTGGCATGTTAAAAGTTATTGATAAAAAATTTTCAACCACTAAAAAGAAGGTTGTGAAAGTGTAGAAGTGAGTAAAAGAAGCAGAAAAGCCCCCTGCAGTGCCGCTATACTGAGCATGGCAATCTGAGGGTAGAACAAAACACTTCTAGTACTTTCAAAACAGCAGGAAAAGACAATTTTAAAATTTCTGTTTATGTGATAGTGCTTTTCTTAGGTAGTATAACGTGCTAGGTTTTTTTGTTTTTTTTTTTCCCCTCCAACCACAACCTCTGCTAAACTCATCATGTGAAAATAGCTCCAATTCCCCACAGGACGGTGTATGAAAGTAGGTCTAGATTTGTGTATTTGAGGCTGAAATGACCAGTGTCCTAAATGAAGTTGTCACATGCACGTTGAATTAGTAAGCAACTTCCTCTGTCAGGCTAACTTGAAATACGTTTCCAGTAAAACCATCCTTTGTGGCACATACGTCATATCTTTATCCTCTCAGCTACTTTTACACTGACTCCTCAGAGATGAAACTTAGGACACCCGCTGAAGAATGGAACAGGGGCCAGCGGTTGGAGATTTTTGAACAGGTGGCAGTAAAGCAAGACTGGTTCAATAGCAACCAGATGGCACATCTTTATAATGGAAGATGTGTATTATTCTTTAACCTTGTAACAAAAGAGGCATATACTATATAATCAAAATCCCTCTTGCCATGCTTGGGTTGCTGGCAGCCGCCCTCCTCAAACAGAATTAGAACACACCACACAGATCAACTATGTAACACGCGTCTAGGGAAGCAGAAGTGGGAATCCCAGCAGCGGGAAAACAAGCCCTTGTTTCCCAGCAACGCTGTGGCCATGTGCCGTACAGTAACACTGAGCCCAGTCCTTGAAGCAAGACTCCAATTCCTCACCCATGGAGTCATGCATTCCAGAATTACAGGCTTGCATGCCATAGGCTTCTGAGTGAAAGAGGAAACTCCAACTGTGACTTGTACGGCGGGCTTTCCTCACACGCAGAAGTAGAAACAGGCCATGCGTTCAACTCGAATTCTCACCGCTACGTGACTGTTCCAGGAATGACGCAGGCCATGTACTGATACGTTGTAAATTACAGTGTGAACAGGTATAAAGCATGTGGCCGTGTGAATAATAGATTTCACGTCAACATTATATCATTTTCATCTACAAGTAACTACATCAGATTTACATGTAATTGTGGGGAAAAGGAAATAAGCAGTTGAGTTCATATAATCCATCCACCTCATAACACATTAGGCATTTACGTGCACCCCACAGAAACCATGGAGATGAAAGAGCGTTCCAAAAAGTTAAGACTGCTTCTAGTCATTTCCTCCATTGTCAAAACATCTCGGACTTATAAAAGCTCCATTTGTTTTCCGTAGTTGTTCGGGATATCTCCATGCTGACAGATGAGCTTCAAACATTTCTTTAGGCTTAGGTGAGATGCATATATCACTCTTGTTTCCTAATGAGACCCAGGAGAATTGAGGAGTCTCTAAGGAATCTCTCGTGCTTAGTTCCCTCTGATCACTATCATTTGCTTTCAAAGTTTAACTCTCTATCTGACTCTTAAAAAATATAGCTAGCCACATCCAAATTTCAGATGAAAGGGATCTAAACCTCAATGTATTTTACCCTTGCCATAATAGCTACCACCTACTGTGCACCCTTTTCCCCAGTACTTTACATTTTTCTCTGTATTTCTTATGACAACTCCATGGAGTAGATAGCTTACAGATAAGTATTCTTAAATGTAGAAAAAATAAAGAACTTGTCTAGGAGTAAAGAGTTAGCAAGATGTAGAGCTAAGAGTTTAACTGTTTTCCTAAAAAGCTGTTGAATGTTGTCACTTCAGTATCCCCTCTCAATGTGACTCCAGTATTCAAGACTCATCTTCATTCTTGCTTCTTTGATTTCTTAAGTCAGCAAGGCATTGGCCCTGTGTTCCAATCATTCTTGGGAAAATCAAGAACAAGAAAATAAGTACCCAGGTTTGTTTCTTATAGGATATGCCTGCTGAGAATGAACCCAATGGAAAAGGTCTGAATCGCCTCTCAGATTTCCTTGTGAGTGTGTAGATCTGAGGAAGATGGCCATTACCATGTTGTAATTGAGACGAGCTGACTTTTGGGCTGTCTCTCTGAGATCTGCCCTGGCACTCACATTTCCTGGCCCTTAACTTGATGAATGTTGGCAGAGCACAGTGGCTGTTGCTTGCAGGAGTCTTAATGAATGATTGCAGTCTGATTGACTTCTAGCCCAGACAAAATGCTGAATACACTCACTTTCAATACCCAGCGACTCTTCCATTAATACCCGGCTGAGTTTTACATGGTGCCTAAAGTCTCAAACAAATTGAATGTTAAATTCAGTCACAAAAGGGCAAACAGTCCAGCGTGACTTACAGCTTATAGAGACACGTTAAGACAATAGATGTCATACCTACTTCTCAATTTTGCTGTGAATCTAAAACTATTGTAAAAACAAATTGCCTTGAAAAGAAAAAGATAATAGGTGTAAATGTACAACTGTAGGTTGATTCTATGTGCCTCAAACCTGGTAGCCCAAAGTAAAATAAAACGAAATGAATATGAATTTTTCTTGGGAATCACCATTTTGGGTTAATCATTGAGTTTTTTTAATATGTTACTCTATCTTTCCTAGATATATATACACAAGAGTAATAACATGTGATACGAGATTCTAATAAAAACTCAAGAGGACTTCAAATACCTGCATAAACAATACAGATGGAGTACAGGAAAGAGCTCAGGATTTTATCTGTATGTCCTTAGGTAGGTAAGTTTTCATCTTCCCTCTCCTATAGATTGAAGACTGTATCACCTTTTTATAGATTGAAGATAGTATCACCTTTTTCAGAGAAATATTGTGAAAGTTAAACAAGGTAATAATTGTGAAAATGTTTTCTAATATTAATATACAGAGTTCTATATAAATACTAAAATTTAAGAGTATGAGAGAGAAATGTGATTATTTGGCTGCTATTTTTTCAGTCATGTTCAGTGTGTCTTGTAGGCCTTGTGGAAGTAAGATAATAGAGAAATGTAGTTTCAATAGACATTATTTACTTACTATTAAAAATATGAGAATAATTCATAAAAGGTACTTTTCAAAGCATTCTCTTCTACACATTTGTTTAGCAATTCTCTCCTTGCTCTTTCTTATCTAAAAATTTTTGAAAATATATAAAAAGGAACATGAATAATTACCTGTAATACCATCTAGATATAACCACTGTTAACATTTAGTCACTTATTATTAGACATTTTTCTATATACTTCTGTATTGAGAAGTATACTTCTATATACTTCTTTTGGCTTGTATTTCCAAATGTATGTTTTAGGTGAGCAAATTATAAGTAGCATATCAGTGAATTTTCTCTTTCATGAAGGTACTTAACTAGTATAAATTTAATAATCTTACTAATACTTGGTTATGTTTCTATAAGAATGTATTTTCATTTTGTTCTTAAAACATTTGCTTCCTGATTTTTCCCTATTTACTTTTGCTGAATAGTTTGAGTTTGGTTTGGGGAATTTGGTGGGGGGGTGGGGCGTTGCTGCTATTTACAATCCTTATTTTGGAAAGAAGAAAATCTAAGCTTATTCCTTACATATTACCTTCAGGTTTCCAGAGATAGTCATAAAAATGGTGGCTCAATGGTAAAGAATCCACCTGCAATGCAGGTGACCTGGGTTCAATCCTTGGGTTGGGAAGATCCCCTGAAGAAAGGAATGGCTACCCACTACAGTATTCTTACCTGGAGAATTCCATGGATAAAGGAGCCTGGTGGGCTACCGTCCACAGGGTGGCAAATAGTTGGACATGACTGAACGACTAACACTTTCACTTTTCAACCATAAGACTTAGGGGCAAAGTAGTTATTTGTTAACTACCACTGATGAAGAAGTAAATACTTTGTGCCTTTGCTTTCAAATCCTCAGCGATTTATAGGTCATCATTTAAGTTAGGATTCCTGTATTTTTCTTTTTTTAATGTCTTATACAATGAAAACTGTGTGTTTTAAATGGAAACCAAATTGTGTAATCCATGTGGTACTTTAAAAATTATTAGGCTAATAATTTAGTCTAGTAATTTTTACTAATAATTTAGACTCCTGCCCCTTTGCAGACACTATTTCCCTTCTGATCTTTGACACAGTTTGCATCATCTTGACTCAAGTTTTTGGATTATTTTGTGAAGTTGTCTGGATACTATATTTTAATCCATGTGTATCAAAAAAGGACTTTCTGTTGCCTTCACATATTGATAACTTGACTGGGTATAAAATTCTTTCAAAGCTCTCTAATAAAAAACAGCAACCAAGGAGAAGGAGAAGAGTGTTCAGAGAAGTGAAGGGGGGTGGGGAGGAAGAAAAAGAAAAAGAACACATGATTTGCTTACTATGACTCAGGTCCTCTTCTACTTTAAATATACTAATTCACTTAATCCTAACAACGACCTTGCTGCTGCTCCTGCTGCTGCTAAGTCGCTTCAGTAGTGTCTGACTCTGTGCGACCCCAGAGATGGCAGCCCACCAGGCTCCCCCGTCTCTGGGACTCTCCAGGCAAGAACACTGGAGTGGGCTGCCATTTCCTTCTCCAATGTATGAAAGTGAAAAGGGAAAGTGAAGTCGCTCAGTCATATCAGACTCTTCGCGACCCCATGGACTGCAGCCTACCAGGCTCCTCTGTCCATGGGATTTTCCAGGCAAGAGTACTGGAGTGGGGTGCCATTACAACAATGACCCTAAGAGCATGCATTTATTATCCTTTGTATTATTGATGAAAATGAGGCACAAAGAAGATAAGGACTTGGCTCAAACTCAAATAACTAATATTCAGCAAAGCAAGGATTCTAAACCAGACAGTCTGGCCCCAGCCTCTCCATGATCTTGCCCTTTGACCTCTATTGTTTCATATTCTAATATTTAATAGCAAAGGAATTAAAAGAGAATCAGTGTCCTTTGTAGGGGAATTGGAGAAATCTACATTAACATTTTTCTTCTCTGTGTGTTTTTCCTGATTTTTATGTGATTCTGGGTTTTTAAAGATTTCATAAAAATATATGTAGCTGTGGTTTGTTTTCACAAAGTTGGTCTATAACCTATTTCAATGCATGTTCTAGCTTTTGAGGATGAGATTATCCTTTTGCCATAATGGAGTTTTCCTTTGATTATTGCTTTTGATCCACCCTTTCTAGTTTTCTCTATGTAGAAAGTTCTTTTTTATAGGTTCATCTCTTGGATGGGTCATGTATGTTCCTCATAGTTTTCTGATTTTAGTTTCTGAATTATGACTGAATATATTTATTTTCTATTAATTAAACAATTGACTTCTATGTGCACGCAGTACTTCCAATCACTGGTTGTCAGATTTTCTTTTTCCATAATGATGCCCACATCCATATTCATATTTGCTCTCCTCTCTCACCCTTCCCTTGCCCTCTCTTTTTCTCTCTTTCTCTCTGGGCTCCAATGAATTTTCACAAGTCTGGTGGTCTTTCTGTTTACTCAACCTTCAGAAGATTTATGCTCACTTAGTAGTGGCATATAGTCAAATAGAAGACTGATAAAATTTATAAGGGTCTCTCCTTAAAGCTTTTGTATTTTTAAAGACAGAAGAAATAAATGAAAAGTAAAGGGGAATTACATTTACATAAAAGGTGCATATATATTCAATGATGCATAAGTCTAGAGGAATTCAGAGGGAGATTAGAGCCATAGACATTTATATCAAAGAACTGCATTGCAGCTGGTATAAAAGCCCTCCTGCAAGAGCAGTCACTGGCATTCCCTAGATCACTCAAGGGTTGTGGCTTGTGATAGAAACATGTTCTTTCTCAGCCACTTTCAACAGCTCTCTTCATTCTGCTTGCCCTTTGCTCACTAGCCAGTTCTGCAAGGTCTTCCTGCGGTGCTCTGAGGACTGAGCTAATCACCGGAAGCCAGAGGGGACATCCTATTCTCAAGAGTCGGATGGGGGAAACAACACAAAATGGTCTGTTTCAACATAATAAGATAAGGGATATACAACATGTAAATACTGGATGCTTGGATGGTTGGGGAATGAAAACACACATACATATTTTTACATCACATGTAAAGGAAACTTTCTGTAGAACTACTGATTGAACTCATTTTGATTGAATTAACTTTTTTAATGTTTTGAGACAGATTTATTTGTTAGTTTGGTTTAGTTTGATTTTTTTTAATCATTAATTAACCATTGGGCTATCTTATTCTTAATATAATGTAGCCTCTTTTCTCCTTAATCATCTTATAACAGAATCAGAGAAACAAAATCCTCACATTTTTATATATCCATGTGTCTCAAAAGCTCAAAAGTTGCATCTGGTGAAGTCAAAAGGTCAGAAACAAAACAATTAACTGCTTTATTCATGCACTAATCAAGCAACTTATACAGTGAAACAACTGTGATCACCAAACTGTACTGAACCTATATATCATCTCCTGACAGTCTGTATACTATTATAATTCACCTTGAGCAAATTATTTAATAAGTTAAAAATAAATTAAAAAGAAAAAGATTGCCTACTTTCTCTCTCTATATATATATATATATGTAATGTATATTACAACTGAACATGTATATGCAATATATCATCATAGAAATATATATTTTATATATTAAATATTATTGATGTACAGCTGTATCTGTATCTATAGATACAGAAAAATACACATATATATCAGTGTCAATTTGAAATCTGACAGGTTGTTGGTGGGAACATGTGCATAAACATTTGAATGGAGAATCCATTCATTATGAAAACCATGTATTCCTACGTGACAATAAGGCAAACACCAGAAGACAAATGAGAAAGGAAAAGTGGGGATGAAAATGCAAAGTCTTGATAAGTCACTGAAATAAGAGATTCTTTTCTCAATTTGCTGATGGTCTGTTTCCCCAGATTAATGGTAATCCGATACCATATGTTTAGCTCAGCCCCTGCAGGTCTTAGTGCATGCCTCTTTCAGATTCAGGCTGCGAGGTCAGCAGTTTCAGCTGCTTTTGGCAATGTTTTATTTTTTCACAAGAGTTGTTACAGTAACTCCAAATCTGAGTTTCCTAGATAAGCTCTCATCTCTTTCATGTTACTTTCATCTCTTCACTAAGATATCAGATTATAAAGAAGCCAACAGTGTTAATGCGTATTTATATTTTTTCAGATAAATGATGAAGGTTTATAAATATTTTCTGATAGTTAATAGAAAAGTTTTAAAAACTGTCAATTTACTATGCCCCAGTTAAAATTTTTAGCGTTTTGTTACTCATAATTTTATATGGGTGTTTAGACAGTGTTTCAATAAAAGCGCTGTCCCAAATGCCTGGAAAAATACTATTCTCTGTGAAAATGTTAGTCACTCAGTCATGTCCAACTCTTTGCAACCCCATATACTGTAGGCTGCCAGGCTTCTCTGTCCATGGAATTCTCTAGGCAAAAATACAGGGGTGGGTTGCCATGCCCTCCTCCAGGGGATCTTCCTGACCCAGGGATCGAACTGAAGTCGCCCCCATTGCAGGCAGATTCTTTACTGTCTGAGTCACCAGGGAAGCCCATTCCATAATTAATTAAAGCTTTTCATAGACACAGTATTGCTTTGGGGCAAGATTAAGACATCACACACAAGTAAGCGAAAGACAAAATAGCTGAAAGAAACCAGAGGCCCTAATTTATGAAAAATGTGCCAAATTAACTATTAATAAGAAAAAGAGTCAATAAAGCAAATAAGTATATGAACATCTAGATAGGACATTGTTTCATATACTCTGGAAGACATTAGATATTCTCCAATTACAAGGCAAAATTGTTTTCCTTATGGTTCCAAACTGTTCAGGCTCTTCCAATCATTGTTTTCTCCTAGGTGAGGAAGTATTACTGCATAGCGTCCTCTAAAAGGCTTTGAACTTTGTAGTCATTTGAATCTTAGGGAAGGAGGAGAAAAACAGGATTATGACTTTGGGAATGTCTACCTCAAGTTTATGAGAGTGGACTGTCTTGGAAAGACAGATATTCTCTGGGACAGATTTGCCAACTCCTGGGGTTTAAAAATATTGCTTGGAGAAGTTGACTTCTATTATATCTAATAATTCATTTAGGGAAAAATGACCTTGTTATGCAACTCTGTTTGGAGCTGTTAATTAAAATTAACGAGGATCTTGCTGTTTTGCACTGGCGTGTTTCTTCGATCAAGCTAGTTTAATCTGGACTGGCCTGACGTCCTGCCTGGACAGGTTTGACATTCTGCCAAGAAGCCGCCAATGGGCTGAGGAAGGTTAAAACACTGAGCTGGCAAGGAGCAGCGTTTTGAAAGTTGAATTTAGGGCAAGAACAACAGGAAGGAGCCTGATGGCCAAAGGTAAAGGTAACAAAATTCTAAGTTACCAATGTGGAGAAATTCCACCCTGTGTCTGAGAGTGTTTTGCTTTGTCAATGAAAAAGTATGCATAGAAAATTCCAGCAAATAGAATTGCCACTAGAAAACATTCATACTCTAGAAATACTGAAATATTCAATGCCAGCGACCTGCATGAAAGATCATCTCTATATTTGTCTATTTTGCACTTAAAAAAATAATAACTAGATTTATTTCCTAGAAGAGCACCATTTTTGCCTTTATGAGTACAGAGTATTTCACTTTAAAAAAATATTTTAAGTAATGATTTTTTAACAATGTACTGGCTCCCCTAAATATATATGGTATATAATTTATACTCAGGACATATGGATCTTTCAGTCCACTAGGAAGGGAATCTATAGTAAGATGCAGATATCACTGTTCTCTTCTTATGAACATAGTTTTTGATTCTCCTAGCCAACAATACAAGGTCATGTTATTTTGTTGATATTTATATTATATGTAAACTTGGAAAACAGAAATGTTCACAATTTCCTATTTAGCAGTCACACTTTAATAAACATATTTTCTTTCCAATATACTCCTGATGTTTAGTTCCTCTATGTGAAGACTGTTTAATAATAAAATGAGTATCATTAAGATGTCAGTTTTCCCTCAAAATGACCTATAGATTCCAGCAGAATTGTTTTAAGGAAATAATCAAGCTTATCCTAATTTTTTTGAAAACATGCAATGAAATAGCAATAAAATAGCAAAAATAAATGTTTATAAAGAAGAGGAATAATAGTAATTATTTCCAGATTTTTACAAAGCTACAGTAGTCAAGACACTGTGGTATTGGAGAAACAAAGAAATGGAGATCAATGGATCTCAAAAGAAAGTAAAAAAATGGACCCACACATATATGGTCAGTTGATCTTTGATAAAAGTGTAAAACCTATTCAATGATGAAAGAATCATATTTTCAATAAATGGGCTGGAACAACTAGCTATCCATTTTTGGAGTGTCTTCATCTATACCTTGTACCCTATAGAAAAATTAACTCAAAATAAGTCATGGACCTACACGAAATATATAAAATCATGAAAGTTTTAGAAGAAAATGAGAAAATCTTTGTGATCTGGGGTTAGCCAAAGATTTCTTAGGTATAACAATAAAACACAAACCATAAAAGAAAAACAGACAATTGGACTCCATAAAAATTAAGAACTAGTCTTCAAAAGACATTATTAACAGAATGAAAAGACTCGCCATATATTAGGAGAAAATATTTTCAGGACACCCATCTGATTTTAAAAATTTGTGTGTACATAATATTAAAAGATCTCTTAAAATTCAATATTAAGAAAGTAAACAACCCAATGAAAGTAAATGGACAAAAGACTGGAACAGATCCTTCACCAGAGAAGATAGAAAGATTACAAGGAAATACATGAAAAGATGTTCAAAATCATTTGTCACTAGGGAAATGCATTGAAGTCACAGTGATATTCAATTAACAGGAGACAGGGATCAAGACCATCCCCATGGAAAAGAAATGCAAAAAAGCAAAATGGCTGTCTGGGGAGATCTTAAAAATAGCTGTGAAAAGAAGAGAGGTGGAAAGCAAAGGAGAAAAGGAAAGATATAAGCATCTGAATGCAGAGTTCCAAAGATAGCAAGAAGAGATAAGAAAGCCTTCTTCAGTGATCAGTGCAAAGAAATAGAGGAAAACAACAGAATGGCAAAGACTAGAGATCTCTTCAAGAAAATTAGAGATACCAAGGGAACATTTCATGCAAAGATGGGCTCGATAAAGGACAGAAATGGTCTGGACCTAACAGAAGCAGAAGATATTAAGAAGAGGTGGCAAGAATACACAGAAGAACTGTACAAAAAAGATCTTCACAACCCAGATAAAAGATAATCATGATGATGTGATCACTAATCTAGAGCCAGACATCTTGGAATGTGAAGTCAAGTGGGCCTTAGAAAGCATCACTGTGAACAAAGCTAGTGGAGGTGATGGAATTCCAGTTGAGCTGTTTCAAATCCTGAAAGATGATGCTGTGAAAGTGCTGCACTCAATATGCCAACAAATTTGGAAAACTCAGCAGTGGCCACAGGACTGGAAAAGGTCAGTTTTCATTCCAGTTCCAAAGAAAGGCAATGCCAAAGAATGCTCAAACTACCCCACAATTGCACTCATCTCACATGCTAGTAAAGTAATGCTCAAAATTCTCCAAGCCAGGCTTCAGCAGTACGTGAACTGTGAACTCCCTGATGATCAAGCTGGTTTTAGAAAAGGCAGAGGAACCAGAGATCAAATTGCCAACATCTGGATCATGGAAAAAGCAAGAGAGTTCCAGAAAAACATCTATTTCTGCTTTATTGACTATGCCAAAGCCTTTGACTGTGTGGATCACAATCAACTGTGGAAGATTCTGAAAGAGATGGGAGTACCACCTGACCTGCCTCTTGAGAAACCTGTATGCAGGTCAGGAAGCAACAGTTAGAACTGGACATGGAACAACAGACTGGTTCCAAATAGGAAAAGGAGTACGTCAAGGCTGTATATTGTCACCCTGCTTATTTAACTTATATGCACAGTACATCATGAGAAACGCTGGACTGGAAGAAACAAGCTGGAATCAAGATTGCCAGGAGAAATATCAATAACCTCAGATATGCAGATGACACCACCCTTATGGCAGAAAGTGAAGAGGAGCTAAAAAGCCTCTTGATGAAAGTGAAAGAGGAGAGTGAAAAAACTGGCTTAAAGCTCAACATTCAGAAAACGAAGATCATGGCATCTGGTCCCATCACTTCATGGGAAATAGATTGGGAAACAGTAGCAACAGTGTCAGACTTTATTTTTTGGGCTCCAAAATCACTGCAGATGGTGACTGCAGCCCTGAAATTAAAAGACGCTTACTCCTTTGAAGGAAAGTTATGACCAAACTAGATAGTATATTCAAAAGCAGAGACATTACTTTGCCGACTAAGGTCCGTCTAGTCAAGGCTATTGTTTTTCCAGTGGTCATGTATGGATGTGAGAGTTGGACTGTGAAGAAGGCTGAGCACCGAAGAATTGATGCTTTTGAACTGTGGTGTTGGAGAAGACTCTTGAGAGTCCCTTGGACCGCAAGGAGATCCAACCAGTCCATTCTGAAGGAGACCAGCCCTGGGATTTCTTTGGAAGGACTGATGCTAAAGCTGAAGGTCCAGTACTTTGGCCACCTCATGTGAAGAGTTGACTCATTAGAAAAGACTCTGATGCTGGGAGGGATTGGGGGCAGGAGGAGAAGGGGATGACCGAGGATGAGATGGCTGGATGGCATCACGGACTCGATGAATGTGAGTCTGAGTGAACTCCGGGAGATGGTGACGGACAGGGAGGCCTGGCATGCCACGATTCACGGGGTCGCAAAGAGTCGGACACAACTGAGTGACTGAACTGAACTGAACTGAACTGAGGATGGCTAAGGAGAAGGAAATGGCAACCCACTCCAGTGTTCTTGCCTGGAGAATCCCAGGGACAGAGGAGCCTGGTGAGCTGCCGTCTATGGGGTCTCACAGAGTCAGATATGACTGAAGCGACTTAGCAGCAGCAGCAGCAGGATGGCCAAAAAAATTTTGTTTTAAATAACAAGTTCTGGTGAGAATATGGAGAAATTAAGGTTGAGAATGGAAAACTGTAAAGTCAGTTTCTCAAACAGTTTGGCAATTTCTTAAAAAGTTGAACAAGTACTTACAATAAGAGGCAGTAGTCTGACTCCTGGGCTTTCCTGGTGGCTCAGCGGTAAAGAATCTGCCTGCCACTCCAGGAAACGTGGGTTCGATCCCAGTTCCAGGAAGATTCCCTGGAGAAGGAAATGGCAACCCACTCCAGTGTTCTTGCCTGGGAAATCCCTTGGACAGAGGAGCCTGGTAGCTGCAGTCCACGGGATTGCAGAGTCTGACATGACTGGGGGACTGAGCCTGAGTACACGAATCTTCTACACCTTTTATAAAATGCAGGCACATAACACCCACTTTATGCAGGGCTATATTGCGAAATGAGAAATAATTTGTTTAAGCGTGGGGTTTGACACATAGTGACAATTCAAAGAAAACAGTAGCTATAGCCGATGCCTGTGTGCCCTGCGTCACAAGCCTAGGGTCCCCCTCTGCTCTCAACCCCAGATGGCGTGTGTCTCAGACTCAAGGCACTAACAGCATCTCACCTTCAGAGTGTGCATCTGATTGTTCTGTGTTCTGTCCCAGGTCCTGGGAACACTGCTGGGCTGGCTGAAAGTGCAGCCCAGTCCAGGAAGGTCGATGAGCTGGACCTCTGAGAGGAGGGGTGCATAGCACACAGCATCTTGTCCTCCGGAAGGAGAACTGGGGTGGTTGCAGCAGAATAGAGTCCCCTTGCTCACAGCAGTGACTATGAGCAATCAGTCATATCCCCTCCCGTCATCCTCCTCTTCCCCATCTGGTGCTCCTTCCTCCCTCTTTCCAACTTCCTGGAATCACCTCATGAATGACCTGCCAGGCACCAATGCTTCATTTCGGGCTCGGCTTTCGGGAGAGCTGTGACCAGAAGGCTACATTTTTAAACAGATGCAGTGACTTGGTGAAATGTCCACACCTCATCCCCGAAACCGTATAGCCTTCTCTTCAGTAGATGCTATTTATGCTGTGATTTGTAACTTACTAAGTGCCTGTGTCTCTAGGATCATCCCCTGCAGTCTCAAACCACCATGGAGTGCAGAATTTACATGTGCTGTTCATGACTTTGTGTCACAGTTCCCTCCCACTCAGGCTTCCCTGCTGGCTCAGACAGTAAAGAATCTGCCTGCAATGCAGGAGACCCAGGTTCAGTCGCTGGGTTAGGAAGATCCCCTGGAGAAGGGAATGGCTACCTACTCCAGTTTTCTTGCCTGGTGAGTTTCATGGACAGAGGAGCCTGGTGGGCTTCAGTCCATGGGGTCGCAAAGAGTCAGACATGACTAAGTGACTAATACTTTCACTTCTCATTTTCCCCTTCTGCTGTGAGCTCCTTCACCCTTTGCTAACCAACAGAAAATACTCTACTTCAAAATGGGTGGTAAAAATAAACAAATAACCAGATAAAATTTCATTACAATTATTTTAGTAGAAGCACTATCAAAGTAAGATTAAAGAATAACTGAGTAAAAATTATAAAATTGTAATTCCATAATTCAAGCAAAGTTTGGTTTGTATATTAATTTCTAATTGTATACACTGGCTTATTTTTCATATATATACATTTGTTTATATTTTGTTAATTTTTACTTATTATTTTAACATATTTGTTTTGTTGTTTGGTCATGGCATTGTGTCCAGGTCTTTGCCACCCAAGGGACTGAAGCCCACCAGGCTCCTCTGTCCATGGGATTTTCCAGGCAAGATTACTGGAATGGATATAAAATATTGTAAATTAAAAAAAAAAAAAAAAAAACTAAAGAAAGTCTGTTCTTACATCTCTAATCCCCACTTCTTCCTGCTCTATGTGTAACTCCTCTCCCTTCCTAATTCCATTATACCGCTAAGCTATTCTGTAAAATGTGCTGGACCAAGCCCAGGGTTCCTACAGGCAGATTCAGCTGCAACCCACTTTACAGAGTATTCAGAATTGGTTGTTGTTCATTCACTCGGTCGTGTCCAACTCTTTGGGACTCCATGAACTGCAGCATGCCAGGCTTCCCTGTTCTTCACTATCTTCTAGAGTTTGCTCAAACTCATGTCCTTTGAGTCAATGATGCCATTCAACCATCTCATCTTCTGTTGCCCCCTTCTCCTCCTGCCTTCAATCTTTCTCAGCATCAGGGTCTTTCCCAGTGAATCAGCTTTTCATATCAGGTAGCCAAAGTACTGGAGCTTCAACTTCAGTATCAGTCCTTCCTATGAATATTCAGGGTTGATTTCCTTTAGAATTGACCAACTTGATCTCCTGCTAGCCAAGGGACTCCCAAGAGTGTCTTAGTACTAATAGGAATTGGAAGGAACTAGGTATGGAACAGAAAGAAGTCAGATGGAGGAATAAACACAGACATGGTAATACCTGCCCTGTCACAAGAAATTCATGCTCTAAGCTTCTCCTAACATCTCTTTTTGCTGTTTCTTTTAACCCTCACTTCCATTCACAGTTATTTGGAAAACAGCTTGTAGCTATTTGCAAAAGCTACTTATACTATAGAAGAAAATTTAACCCAAGACTGTGTAGCAAATAAGTCCCATTGCAACAAGACTTAATAAGCGCAAACACAGTCTTGAAACATTGTTGTATCCTCTAAAATGAAATATTATCTATATATGGCTCCCCACATCTGGTTATGATACCAGGCTAGCTTTAGATGGGTTTGTATCTTACACCACTCTTGTCTAACAGAACTTACTGTGGTGATAGGAATGTTCTTTCTCTGCACTGTCCACTAAAAGCTTAGAATTTGGCTAGTATGACTGAGGAACTGAACTTGTAACTGTAAGTGTTTGAATATAAATCAAATTACTGAATTTAAAAGGAAATAACCACATTCAGCTACTCTCTAATGCCACAGAGAATTTTTTCAGTCACTAAGTCATGTCTGAGTCTGCGACACTATGGACTGTAGTCCTCTAGGCTCCTCTCCCCATGGGATTCTCCAGGTAAGAATACTGGAGTGGGTTGCCATTTCCTTCTCCAAGAGATCTTCCTGACCCTTCCTGTGGGTTTAAACCCATGGCTCCTGCATTAGCAGGCAGATTCTTTAATGCTGAGCCAGGGAGTACTGTATTAGACAGGCCTGTAAGTTCATCACCAATATCACAGAAATGAAACCTCTGTCTCTTAAGAGCACTGTTTTTTTTTTTTCCCCTGGGCAAGGCTGGTACTTTTAATTTTAATCAAAATTTAATTTAATTAATTTTAATCCCTTTGAATGTAATTATTAGTGTATATAAAAAAAGCTTTGTGCTTTTAAATTTGTTAACATCCAAGAGTCATAAATAAGCCATCTTTCCTATTAAGAGTTTCAAGAACATAAACAAACAAAAACTAAAAGCCTCTGGAACTGGAAGGCTTTCCTCAAAAGCTGAATACGTGGTTTGACACCTCCATACACTCTCTGGCTCCCTTAGGTAGCAGATTATTAAATAACCTCGACCTCTCACAGCATTTTGTTTCTCTAATTTGATAATATAAAGAACCCCCAAGAGTGCCCTGTCCTGCTCCTTTATCTTCTGCTTATATCACTGTTGATAGCCTAAAGACATACATCTTTTTTTCCAGGTCCTTAGCCTACTTAGAGGGCTTGCCTGGTGGCTCAGTGGTAAAGATTCCACCTTCCAATGCAGGAGACATGAGTTTGATCCCTGGGTCAGGAAGATCCCCTGGAGGAGAGCTTTGGCAACCCACTCCAGTATTCTTGTCTGGAGAGTCCCATGGACAGAGGAGCCTGGCGGGCTCCATAGTGTCACAAAGGGTCGCTGGAGGAACTTTGTATGCATGCACACGTGTAACTGAATCACTTTACTGTACATCTGAAACTAACACAACATTGTTAGTCAACCATGCTCCAATATAACATAAAAATTTTCAAATATATACACAGATATAGATGTTCTAAAATAAGGTCTTAATCTCCCAGTTTGCTAAAGCTATATTCTCAGATGTCAAAATGACTTTGTTATTTACAGTTCTCTCATCTTTACTCAGCCCCTTTTCTGTGTGCATTTGAAGCAACATCAGGTATGATTGAATATGCCTTCCTTCTTGAGAGGAAGGATCTTCCCTCCTCTCCTCCCTGCCTTCCCATAGCTTGTCTGCTGTCTTTGTTTCAGCCCTGACTCTGTGACCATTCCTTATCCTATCCTCTAGTTTTGCTTCTGCCTCCACCATTGGTCAGGTTTTCTCCTTAGCCTTCCATACTTTTCACTCTCTCTTTCTTGAGAACAGGATTTGTCCATCTCTCCCACGTAGCTCTCAGCTCTAGGCTGATGATCCTTCAAACAAAATTTCTCCCATAAATTTCTCATCATGTTCTATAATGCTCTGTTCACAGGCATCTCACGGCTGCCTCCATCTAACATCTCTGCAGCCTGAATCATCAGCTGCCTCTGTAACCAGGTCTTCTTTCTGACCAACATCTAGACCACAAAGATCAGAGCCATCATTCACTCCTCTTTCCTCGCCTCTGATAGCAAATGAAATTCTTCTCCTGTCACTACTGCTTTATGTCTATTCCTAAACAACACTGTCTTGTTAGTTTCACCTTAAAATCTTTTGACATTATTCCTTTCAAATCACCCCTGCCTTAACCAAAACCTTAATGGATCCCCATGACTTACCTAGTATCAAATCTGAGCCCCTCAGGTTCACACTCATGACATTAACCCCGCCTTCTCTACCACTAATTACTTCCTTCCTAATGCAAATTCTGTTCCTGTATCCAGACTGAAGTTTTCTTACTTCTGAGTTTTCACTCACAGAGCTTCTCCCCAACCCCTTGCCCCCAAAAGCCTTTTCCTCCCCATGCTGTCTACTCAACTCTGACTCATTTCAGGTCCAAGCTCAGCCTCCCCTTCTTCATATGACTCTTTTGGTGTTACTCTGGAGGTGGTCTACAGTCCATAGGGGTCACAAAGAGTGTGACACAACTAAGCACACGTGTTCTGTACAAACAATTACCCACATCACTCAGTCATCATTTATTTTTACTTGACTGGGTGGTGTGTGTATCTCTACGTTTCTGTGTATATCACTGTGTTTGCCGGTGTATCTGTATGTGAAAGTCAGAATATATGAAAAGCTCTTACAAAGCTTCCTGGCACATAAGCCCTCAACAACGATGAGCATTATCAATATGATTATTTTTAGTATTACTACTACAAATATTATTATTATCATGGAAATGTTCTACCAATGTATTCTACAGAGCCCAGTGCAGTGTCTTGAAATTAGTATGTGCTTAACAAACACAAATTCTATAAAGTAATTTTCATGCATGGATGCTTTGCAAAGCGATTCATAGAAGCAAAGAAAGAAGCAAGTGATGGAGGGGGCTTAGCTAATTATTTTGAGTGTGGAAAGTAGATTTCGCCTAGAAAATTCTTTTCTGAAAAGCTCTATCCAGTTTGTGTATACATCCAAATTATAATATATTTAGTTTCTTCTCAGGGATAACAGCCCTCCTCCTACCCATCTGTCATGTCAGGTTGCGCTGAGCAAATGCTAATTTACCTTTTTGATATACCATTTGACAATTTCTGGTTTCAGATATCACACGCAAGGTTGCACATCAGTGAATCAAATTTGAATCCATATTGTCAAGTTCATATTTAGAATAAAATTATGTTGCATCTTTCATATAAACTTAAAAGTAAAGTTGTATATCAAACGAGGGTGTGCATGTAACTTGAATGCAAAAGATAAAAGCAAGGCAAAGGAAGACATTATTACCTTATTGGTTATGAGATTACTGAACCAACTCAGTTGATTTATGGAAGAAGATTTAAGCAGCTTCAGTTGAACTTTATCAGTACAACTTCTGGATGCCTGTTCCATTAATTCATTAGATAAAAGAGCATTCTTTTCATTTTAATTATTTCAGCTACACATGTTAAATACACAAAAAGCTAAACACAAGTGATAATATTCCTGTATTTTTTTTCATCTGCCAACTCCTCAGAAATAATTAACCTATATTGAGAGAAGTAATTCTTCACTCAAAATGATCTTTCCCAATGCAAAGGAAGCAGCATACAATAAAAATTCATATAACCCAGTCATTCGGTACAGAAATGGAACTGCAAAAGCATTAACAGCAATTTAGTTCAACACAAAGAAGAAGACTGGCTGTGTTTAATTTCATAGGATAAATGTATATTTCAGATTTTCTGTATTATTAAGGTTTTTTTTTAATTTTAGACACTAATTTTATTGTAAGTAGGAGTATTTGGAGATGCTTTGATTTTTTTAATAAAAAAAAATCCAGTTCAAATACATTAGAATACAAAATGTTGACCTGATTTCTAACCTTCAAATTCAACAATAGAGGCAGAGTCACAGACATGAGGAATAGATTCAAGCAGTAAAATACCCAAATGGAAGTTTGCTAGGATGCAGTGAGAGGAGGGGGATTCAGTTTTCCAGGTACTGAGAGGAAAACATTCCAAGAACATCCTCAATCCCTCATCCTTACTAGGTAAGTAGATAGGGAGGTAGACAGATGGCTGGATGAATAGCTGGCTAGTTGGCTGTGTGGATTGGTATGTGTGTAGGTAGATGAATGGATGGATGGATGAATGATTGATAGATAATAGAAATGAAGTTACAATTAATTGATTCTCTACAATGCTGCAACTTCTACACAGAAGTCACCTAGGCTTATACATGAATTTCCCCAGCCCGTTAACATTTTGTGTTATCAAGTAAAAGCATCTGAATACAATACAATAACACAGCTCCCTGCAGCAGGGTGCACAGACCCAGTACTATGCCCAGTGAAACAAGCACTATCTTGAAGTCCTTGGTGGGAGATATTCCTCCTTTCATGCGTTTTGTACCAAGTCTGAAATTATTCCTCAACCTGCAACATATCTCTCTTCCCTTATTTCCATAGTTCAGATGCTTTAACCCTCTCTTACATTCACTTCTATCCAGCTACCTTTACCTGTTCCCTCCCAGAGGTGAAATTTAAAATTTAATGTAGTATTATTTTTAAAGAGTATTGAATTGTCCTTTTAACTGAATTATTGTTAGTAATTAGGACTGTTATTTATCATATCATACTAGTTATAAACATGTACAGGTTTGGAATGACCTCCTCCAATTCTATCTTTCCGTTAACCTTTGCTATGTTTTAGAGGTGGTTTTGCCAAACGTGAAGTTTTTTAGAAAAGCATATATCATACTTCGGCAGAAGAAATGTTTGTTCTAGAACTTCTCAGTAACAGATTTCATCCTTACATTAAAAACCATATTGCCTATGTCAGGTTTTCATTCATCATGCATATTTGTTTCTAAGGTCCTCCAGAGGCATTTACAAATATCCCTTCATTTTTCCCACTAGCTGATCTAGCCCTGGAATATAGAAAAAAAACATTCAACATATACAAGTTATTTATAAATCAACTTTGGTGCTATAGAGTATTCATCAAATGGCTGGTCATCAAAAATTATTATTCTCAAGAATACTATTGGGTATTAATTGGTTAAGCCACTTAAATGTTTTACTCTACCAATAGTCTGTGATTTACAACCTTCTACCTATCTAATTACAGCACTGTGAGTCATCGCTTCTATTTCATTGCACAAGACATCTTTTAAAAGATAAAAGGTTTTTTGTTCACCTGTCATCTCCCTGTTCATTGCCTTCTCTTTATTCCCCATCTTGGCCCCAGTCATGTGGACTTTGGGATGCTAGTCACCTGCCTACTATCTTTCTGACATATTTTTGCAAGTATTTTTGGCATATTACTGTGTGCCAAGCTTGCCCTTTCTCTCACACAGGCTACAAACTTTAGCGCTTTCCCCCTCAACTGAACTCTTCCATCTGTCTAATAAGCAATTAATTCCCTTGACAAAAAAAAAGAAAAAGATGTCGGTGGTAGTTTTTAATATATCAAATTTTAACACATCAAAAGAATTGCCTGGTCCAATTCAAGTAGTACTCCTTTAGCTTTAGTTTTATTCTTTTATTATGTTCTGTTTGGGTTTTTTATCAGATCAATAGATTTTTATTTTCAAATTGAAGGAGTCCAACCTACAGTGTGAACTCTAGAGCCAGACTTAGGAGTTTACATCCTCGTCGACTATTTACTCACTAAGTAGTTAAGTTATGTAACCTCCCTGGGCTCAGTTTATTCACAGGGATGTGGATATATAAATTAAGTATGTGGTGGCTAAGTCAGTAAAGAATCTGCCTGAAATGTGGGAGACCTGGGTTCGATCCCTGGGTTGGGAAGATCCCCTGGAGAAGGGAATGGCTACCCACTCCACTGTCTGGGAAATCCCATGGACACAGACTACAGTCCATGGGGTTGCAAAGAGTCAGACATGACTGAGCAACTAACGCTTCAAAGTGCTTATAACATTGCCTGGCATATGTTGCTATGATACATAAGCCATATGGAGGACGTCACCATTAACCCCACCATAGAGCTGCTAGAACTTACATAGGACTGGGGAAACAGACTCTTGGAAGGCACAAACAAAACCTTGTGTACAGCAGGACTCAGGAGAAAGGAGCAGTGACACCAAAAGTAACTGACCCAGACTTGCCAAAGGTGACCAGGAGTCTCCATCAGAGGCGTGGGTCAGTGGTGGCCTGCTTCAGGGTTGGGCACTCAGGGCAGCAGTGCATGCATGGGGCATTTTGAAGAACCCTATCTTCATTACCTCCACCACAGTTTGGCCTCAGATCAAACAACAGGGAAGGAATACAGCCCTGCCCATCAACAGGAAATTGGATCAAAGATTTACTGAGCATGAAATTAAAATACACTTGCTCCTTGGGAGAAAAGTTATGACCAACCTAGACAGCATATTAAAAAGCAGAGACATTACTTTGCCAACAAAGGTCCATCTAGTCAAAGCTATGGTTTTTCCAGTAGCCATGTATGGATGTGAGAGCTGGACTATAAAGAAAGCTGAACACCAAAGAATTGATGCTTTTGAACTGTGGTGTTGGAGAAGACTTTTGAGAGTCCCTTGGACTGCAAGGAGATCCAACCAGTCCATCCTAAAGGAAATCAATCCTGAGTGTTAATTAGAAGGACTGATGCTGAAGCTGAAACTCCAATACTTTGGCCACCTGGTGTGAAGAACTGACTCATTTGAAAAGACCCCGATGCTAGGAAAGATTGAAGGCGAGAGGAGAAGGAGATGACAGAGGATGAAATGGTTGGATGGCATCACTGACCCAATGAACATGAGTTTGAGTAAACTCCAGGAGTTGGTGATGGACAGGGAGGCCTAGCCTGCTGCAGCCATGGGGTCACAAAGAATCAGACAGGACTGAGCTACTGAACTAAACTGCTTCAGGGTCGGGCAATTCTGATGGTTGGGCAGTTCTGGCCCCACCCATCAGAACAAGACCCAGTTTCCCCCTCAGTCAATCTCTCCCATCAGGAAGCTTCCATAAGCTTCTTATCATTATCCATCAGAGGGCCAACAGAATGAAAACCACAATCACAGAAAACTAACCAAACTGATCACATGAACCACAGACTCGTCTAACTCAATGAAAATATGAGCCATGCCATGTAGCATCACCCAAGATAAATGGGTCATGGTAGAGAGTTCTGACAAAATATGGTCCCCTGGAGAAGGGAATGGCAAACCACTTCAGTATTCTTGCCTCAAAAACCCTATGAACAGTATGAAAAGGCAAAAAGACAGCACACTGGAAGATGAACTCCCCAGGTTGGTAGGTGCCCAATATGCTACTGGAGATCAGGGGAGAAATAACTCCAGAAAGAATGAAGAGACAGAGCCAAAGCAAAAACAACACCCAGTTATAGATGTGACTGGTGATGGAAGTGAAGTCTGATACTGTAAAGAGCAATATTGCATAGGAACCTGAAATGTTAGGTCCATGAATCAAGGCAAATTGGAAGTGGTCCAATAGGAGATGGCAAGAGAGAACATCAGTATTTTAGGAATCAGTGAACTAAGATGGACTGGAATGGGTGAATTTAACTCAGATGACCATTATATCTACTACTGCGGGCAGGAATCCCTTAGAAGAAATGGAGTAGCCATCATGGTCAACAAAAGAGTCTGAAATGCAGTACTTGGATGCAATATCAAAAACAACAGAATGATCTCTGTTCATTTCCAAGGCAAACAATTCAATATCAGAGTAATCCAAGTCTTTGCTCCAAACGCTAATGCCAAAGAAGCTGAAGTTGAATGATTTTTTGAAGACCTACAAGACCTTCTAGAACTAACACCCAAAAAAGATATCCTTTTCATTATAGGGGAGTGGAATGCAAAAGTAAGAAGTCAAGGGATACCTGGAGTAACAGGCAAATTTGACCTTGCAGTAAAAAGTGAAAGGCTAACAAAGTTTTGCCAAGAGAACGCACTAGTCATAGCAAACACCCTCTTCCAACAACACAAGAGAAGACTCTACACATGGACAGCACCCGATGGTCAATACCAAAATCAGATTGATTATATTCTTTGCAGCCAAAGATGGAGAAGCTATATACAGTCAGCAAAAATAAGACCAGGAGCTGACTGTGGCTCAGATCATGAAATCCATATTGCAAAATTCAGACTTAAATTGAAGAAAGTAGGGAAAACGACTAGACCATTCAGGTATGACCTACATCAAATCCCTTACAATTATACAGTGGAAGTGACAAATAGATTCAAGGGATCAGATCTGATAGAGCAGCTGAAGAACTATGGACAGAAGTTTGTGACATTGTACAAGAGGCAGTGATCAAGAGAAGAAAAAGAAATGCAAAAAGGCAAAATGGTTGTCTGAGGAGCTGAGAAAAGAGAAGCAAAAGGCAAAGGAGAAAAGAAGAGAAGCAAAAGGCAAAGGAGAAAGGAAAGTTATACCCATTTGAATGCAGAGTTTCAAAGAATAGCAAGGAGAGATAAGAAAGCCTTCCTCAGTGATCAATTCAAAGAAACAGAGGAAAACAATAGAATGGGAAAGACTAGAGAGCTCTTCAAAAAAATTAGAGATACCAAGGGAACATTCCGTGCAAAGATGGGTACAATAAAGGGCAGAAATAGTATGGATCTAACAGAAGCAAAAGATATTAAGAAGAAGTGGCAAGAATACACAGAAGAACTATACAAAAAAGAGCTTCATGACCCAGATAACCACCATGGTGTGATCATCCACCTAGAGCCAGACATCCTGGAATGTGAAGTCAAATGGGACATCACTACGAACAAAGCTAGTGGAGGTGATGGAATTCCAGTTGAGCTATTTCAGATCCTAAAAATGATGCTGTGAAAGTGCTGCATTCTAAATGTCAGCAAATTTGGAAAACTCAGTGGTGGCCACAGGACTGGAAAAGATCAGTATTCATTCCCATCCCAAAGAATGGCAAAGCCAAAGAATGCTCAAACTGCACAATTGCACTTATCTCACACACTAGCAAAGTAATGGTCAAAATTCTCCCAACCAGGCTTCAACATACCTGAACCGTGAACTTCCAGATGTTCAAGCTGAATTAGAAAAGGCAGAGGAACCAGAGATCAAATTGCCAACATCTGTTGGATCATTGAGAAAGGAAAAGAGTTCCAGAAAAACATCTTCTTCTGCTTTACTGGCTATGCCAAAGCCGTTGACTGTGTGGCTCACAATAAACTGTGGAAAATTCTGAAAGAGATGGGAATACCAGACCACCTTACCTGCTTCCTGAGAAATCTGTATGCAGGTCAAGAAGCAACAGTTAGAACAGGACATGGAACAACAGACTGGTTCCAAACTGGGAATGGAGTACATCAAGGCTGTATACTGTCACCCCACTTATTTAACTTATATGCAGAGTACATCATGTGAAATGCCAGGCTGGATGAAGCCCAAGCTGGAACCAAGATTGCTGGAAGGAATCTCAATAACCTCAGATATGCAGATGACACCACCCTTATGGCAGAAAGTGAAGAACTAAACAGTCTCTTGATGAAAGTGAAAGAGGAGAGTGAAAAAGTTGGCTGAAAGCTCAACATTCAGAAAATTAAGATCATAGCATCTGGTCCCATCACTTCATGGCAAATAGATGGAGAAATAATGGGAACAGTGACAGATTTTATTTTGGGGGGTTTCAAAATCACTGCAGATGGTGACTGCAGTCATGAAATTAAAAGATGTTTTCTCCTTGCAAGAAAAGCTATGACCAACCTAAACAACATATTAAAAGGCAGAGATATTGCTTTGCCGACACAGGTCTGTCTAGTCAAAGCTATGGCTTTTCTAGTATCCATGTATGGATATGAGAGTTGGACTATAAAGAAAACTGAGCGCTGAAGAATTGATGCTTTTGAATGGTGGTGTTGGAGAAGACTCTTGAGAATCTCTTGGACTACAAGGAGATCAAACCAGTCAATCCTAAAGAAAATCAGTCCTGAATCTTCATTGGAAGGACTGATGCTGAAACTGAAACTCCATTAGTTTGGCCACCTGACGAAAAGAATTGACTCACTGGAAAAGACCCTGATGCTGGGAAAGATTGAACACAAGAGGAAAAAGGAATGACAGGATGCGATGGTTGGATGGCATCACCAACAGATGGACAGTGAGTTTGAGTAAGCTCCAGGGGTTGGTGATGGACAGGGAAGCCTGACATGCTGCCATCCATGGGGTTGCAAAGAATTGGACACTACTGAGCAACTGAACTAAAATGATGTTGCTGTCACTATGATTATTAACTAACTTTATGCCATATTATTCCTTGAGCTCTTATATATTTTCAGTATTGAGATATGAAATATACTTTGGAGTTTCACGTAGAAAGATGTGACAAATCAGAGTTAACATCAATACATAGACAAACACATGCACACACACACACACTCAGACTGCAAGGACCTTTTAAAATCTTATCAACAATCTTACTGCATAGAAACATTGACTAGGAACTCAAAGCATTCAGCTCTTGGTAAATGGATCTCACATCCTTTGTGGATTCTTCCAAAATAATCATCTAATAATCTAAGGAAAGATGATTTTGAATTATATATATGATTTTGAAATATACGTGACTGATGTGCTAGAGTGAGACATTTCATTAAATCGATTATTCACTGAGAAAATCTGTCTTCCCATCTTGTGCCAAACACCATGCAAGTTGCTGGGGTTATAACGATGAACAAAAAATTCCTAGTTCTTAATATAATCCAGGTTTATCATCTGGTGGAGAATACATACAAATGAAATAGTGTAACTTAAGAGCTAAAAATGATGCAAGGTTTCATAAGAGTACATGAGAAGCGCAGATATGTTGAACTTGAGGGCTCAGAGGAAGCTTCTAGAGGAAGGGCTATCTAAATGGAGTCATAAAGAGTAAGTAGGAGTTAGAAAAACTGCATGAGAAGTTTTCATAGCAAAGAGAAAAGCATATATAAAGACTACTGTATCTGCAGTAAACCACAAGGACTTAACTGTTCTTACCCTACTTGACTATTCTTCTCCTAGAATAAAGACAGAAGATATGTCTGGTTAGTGCACTGTTATATATCCATATCCTTGAAAAGTATATATACAGTGATACACAGTAGGAGCTCTGTAAATGTTTGTGAAATGAATGAATACATTTCAACACAGCTCTTTTATTTTCCACTTATGTCTTCCAACCAGGAGCTCTGGTTAATTTAATCTGAAGATTAAGCCTGAGGGTTTGCAATAGTATCATTTATGCATATCAAGAATCTACTGCAAAAATGAAGTATGTCATCCTGTGTTCCTATAAAAAGCTAAAGCTTACTCTTCAATGTTCTTGAAGGACAAAGAGACAACAAATATTATCTATGATATCCAGAAAAAATAATATTAGTATTTCTTATCTCTCCATGAGCTTTATGACCACTGTTAAGATTCAGCCATGCAGATATGGGTGTGTTCGAATGCTTGCAAACTAGAATTTCCCAGTTGTTTTCCCATCCTAACCACAAAAAGTGAATAAAAGGAACCTCCAAAGTCAAATACTGGTCAGAAAAAATTTGCATTCATTATTGGATTAAAATGCAGTAATTTCAGCTCTAGGTTCAAGACAAAAAAAAAAAAATTGCCAGCGTTCCTAAAGTCCTAAAGTCTTCTGAGAAATCTCAGTAAAATATTGATTTGAAGTTAATCTAACAAATATATGAGGTCAATAAGCTCAGGTCTAGGAATCAGTAATTTCTGGTAAAAGCACAGGGCGAGAGTTATGAACAGGTTTATTTCTGGCATCTTTCTACTTTCCCTTTCAGAAAACTTTGTCTTCTCATTGCCCAAACAACACCCCCCACTCCATCCACACTCCAGACTGATCCTCTCAGGCACTACCTCACCTCCCCATTATCTCTTTATTTTCTTACTTTTCAAAATCTCAGCTGGATTGCAGACTTAATTTGTGTATATTTGAGGTGTTCTTGAAAGGCAGTCAGACTCAATAAATAGCACAGAGATGAAAACCCAGTTAAACCAGCTCTGTGTTGTGCAGTCCTGGCAAGTTACATGAACTCTCTGAAGCTTGGATTCCTCATAAGTTATGATAGTGTGCCACTCCATTGGGAAAATGTAATCAATGATCAAATGATTCCATACTGGAGAGTTAATGATTAAAATAGCCAATGCATCCTTCCAGAAATAGCCACATGTTGAAAGGACATAAGGCCAATGGAAGAAAATGCTTACAGGAGGTTTCCTGGCAGCAGGAAGAAAATGAGGATAAGTAAGGATAAAGACTTTTCCAGGAACCTTTAACCTACACTTCCTGGGCAGCTACCTACTCCACCTATTTCAGCTGGTATAATGTGGTACATCTAGAAGATAGTTACCAAACAGAAACTCTAGACAGTAAATGGTCCAGCCCAGTTATTGAGCCCAGAACTAAACATATATTAGTGACCAATTAATTTCCACCTAAATGAAATTGACCACTACTTGTTATATTTTAGTGTGTCTTCTGAGTGTATTTGTATGCTTCCAATAGTGCTACGGTGTGAGCTCAGTCACATCCAACTCTTTGCGACCCCATGGACTAGTCTACCAGGCTCCTCTGTCCATGGGATTTCTCTGACAGGAGTACTGGATTGGGTTGCCATTTCTTTCTCCAGGGGATTTCCTGACCCAGGTATCAAACCCACATCCCTTGCGTCTTCTGCATTGGCACGTAGATTCTTTACCACTGAGCCACCTGGGAAGCCCAGTAGTGCTACTACTTGTCTTTAATTCTAGAATTAATATTTCCCCTCATTGTTATATCTCTGAAATCAGGATATACCTTACAATTTATTTCAATTAATTAACCTTTTTCTTCTTTCTTAGTGGTACATGAAAGATGGAATCTTCAATTCATTAAAATGTTAGCATATAGAACTCCAGATGATGACTGTAGTGAGTCCTAATTGAAAGTCAAAGAGCAAATGTTCAGTGTAGTGGACCATAGTGATCTATCATGCTTCTTGGATGTTTAGTCTCTGAGCACCAACTTTAAGAATATTTGAAAAGACAAGTATGAACAAGGTATATGTGTAAAAAGAAGTGTTTTGTGATGATCTAAGAAATACATATAATTATTTCAAGGCAGGTGAGCAAATCTCAAAATATGATAAATATATTTTCACTTTAATTTTTTAAAGTAAATACCTTGATCATTGTCTCAAAATGATGAAATGTGGGGGAAAAAATGACTGCTACAGTGTCAACTCTTTATAAAGCTTGAATGATGCCTTAATCTATTGGAAGTTGTGTGTTAAGTGGTTTGAAAATCACTACTTTGTATTCATCAATATTTATGTAAAAACATGCAAAGTATTATGGTTCCTTTAGCAATTTCCAAATATTCATTCCTCCCAAGTGATTTTGGGGAAATCATTAAGAAAGAGGAAAGAAAAAAGGAAGGGAGGGAGGGAAAGGGGAAGTGAGAAAGAAAGGAAGCTATGCACTGATGCCATAAGCACAGGAGGTTTGTATTTAATTTTACAAACCTCTGTGACTTCCCCAATGGTCCAGCTGTTACGACTCTGCTTCCACTCCAGGGGATGCAGGCTGAATCTCTGATTGGAGAGCTAATATCCTGCATGCCACATGGCATGGCCAAGAAAAAAAAGTCACAATTTTACTAGTCTTCCATCATTTTGAGCTAATGTAAGCAAAGCCAGAAGATTCCCCATGGCAGAATTAATATTCTCGTAAAGCACAATGATCCGCAATGACTCTTATGTACTCACCTTCACCAAGAAATTATTTGTCTTTAATGTTTTTATATCTGTGAAGACTCAAGCATTCTTATTGTCTCAATATGTTTTGGTTTTATATTTTGATTTGCCATACTGAGTATAGCCATCCACAGGTCACATGAGAAAATATATTTCATAAAAGCAATACATAACATAAAAATTCCAGCCTCACGCCACAGTTTCACACATCTGTGCCTGTCAAAGCCCATGATCAATTCCAGATGCCATAGTCTATAATATTCTCTGTAGTCATGGAAAATATCACACTGGACAGACCTGTTGCACAACGAATTCTCAAGTTTAATTGCTGAAACATCTCAGAACAGCGTGACAGAACTTGCAGTTGCTTATCACAAGATCTAGTATACCTCTTGAATTAACTTAACCAATTCCCATGTAAAAGAAAAGAGTCAATGAAAAACAAAATAGACCAAGAAATCCACTGAAATTTCAAAAGCAGAGTAAAATACTATAACTGTTAAGCAAAATACTTCCTATGCTTTTTCCCTAAAACTTGACTATAGACAATAAACAAAAAATTGACAGAAGTCAATTTTAGAATGTTATTCTTACAAAAGACAGTAAAAATAACCCAACTGCCCATCAACTGATCGGAGGATAAATAAATTGTGATATACCCATACAATGGAACAGTATTTGGTGATACAAAGGAGTGAAATATGATACATGCTATAACATGGATGAAACTTGAATGCATTTTACTAAGGGAAAGAAGTCAGTCACAAAAGACCACGTATGGCATGATCCCATTTAAATAAAATTTCCAAATCTGAAAGGACAGAAAGCATATTAGTTATTGCCTAAGCCTGGGAATAGGTGACCAAAAGGGAATGATTGCTATTAGGTACAAGGTTTCTTTTGGGAAATGATGAAAATATTCTAAGATTAGATTATGGCAGGGATTTCCCTGGTGGTTCAGACTCCATGTTCCTAATACAGGGGGTGTGGGTTCTATCCATGGTCAGGGAACTAAGATCCTGCATGCAGTAGGACTTAGCCAAAGATAAGAAGCACTCTTTAAAATTAGATTATAGAGACAGTTGCACAGCTCTATGAATATACTAAATGGTATTCTTTAAATGAGTGAATTATGGTATGTGAATTATGAACAGCATATTAAAAACCAGAGACATTAATTTACCAACAAAGGTCCATCCACTCATGTAGTCATGTGTGGATGTGAGAGTTGGACTATAAAGAAAGCTGAGTGCCAAAGAATTGATGCTTTTGAGCTGTGGTGTTGGAAAAAACTCTTGAAAGTCCCTTGGACTGCAAAGAGATCAAACCAGTCTATCCTAAAGGAAATCAGTCCTGAATATTCATTGGAAGGATTGATGCTAAAGCTGAAGCTCCAAAACTTTGGGCACCTGATGCGAAGAACTGACTCTTTGAAAAAGACCCTGATGCTGGGAAAGATTGAAGGCAGGAGGAGAAGGAGACGACAGAGGATGAGATGGTTGGACGGCATCACTGACTCCATGGACATGAGTTTGAGCAAGTTCTGGGAGTTGGATGGACAGAGAAGGCTGGCATGCTGCAGTCATGGGGTCGCAAAGAGTTGAACACGACTGAGGGACTGAACTGAACTTATGATATGTGAATAACATGTATAATAATACCATTTCAAAATACAAGGCCACAGCTTAAAAGCAAAACTCTTTCCTGCTAGTAAATGGCAAAAAGTTTCTCTATGAGAGATAGAAATGCTCTGCTGTAAGCACTGAAAAATGAAAAGAGAAAAGGGGAATTCTTTGCAGAAATTTACTGAAGAGAACTCAACATGGAGGCAGTTATCCCAAGCTATTATCTGCATTTAAACAAATGTTTCCAGTTACCAGGAAATAGCTCTTGGGACCTGAGTAGAATTTTCAGATAAAATACAGGAAGCTCAGTTAAATTTGAATTCCAGACAACAAATAGACTTTTAATAAAAATGTCCCTAAATGTTATATAAATATTAAATTAAATGTTATAAAAATATTACATATCAGGGGATATACTTATGTTAAAACACTATCCATTATTTGCCTGCAATTCAAATTTATCTGAGTGCCCTGTACCTTTCATTGTCCCTATTAAATCTGGCAATCTAGGCCTGTGATTATTATTTTTTAGAGTGCGTTCTTACGAAGAGCTAAGTACAGTTGAAAACAAATCTAGGGTAGGTCTGGGTAAGAATGGGATAGAATTGTTCCAGCCGTATATTCCCCATTCGATTAGTGTTTTATATGCCCAACACTGGAGACACTACAGTGAATAAAATAGGCTCAGAACTTGCCGTCTGGCAAAGAAAACAGACACGTGAAAATGCAAGAACAATAAAGTTTGATAAATGATGGAGAATGACAAGAAGCCCTCAAGAAAAGAAGGAAAGTTAGAAGAGATCTGCTGACTCAGAAATGAACAAGAACATGGCTAGTTCAAAGAAACAAAGTTCCGTATTAAAAAGAAAAGGCTCCAAGGGCAGAATGAAGAAGAGATTATTTTGAAAATGTATAAAAAAGCCAGACCATGGAGGGTTGTGGTTTTTTAAAGTAGTTTAAGTTCACAACAAAATTAAGCAGCAAACAGAGTTCCTGGATACCCCTGTCCTCATATGTGCAAGGCCTCCCCCTCTGTCAACATCCTGCACCAAAGAGGGAGATTTGTTACAATCCATGAACCTACATTAGCACCCATAGTTCACAGTTTACATTCAGGTTCACTTTTGGTATTATACTTCTATGGATTTTAACAAATATATAAAGATATGTATCCACCATTATAGTTTCATTGCCCTAAAAGTCCTCTGTGTTCTGCCTGTTCAATCCTAACCCTTGGCCAACATTGATCTTTTTACTGTCTCCATAGCTTCACCTTTTCTATAATGTCATGTGTTTAGAAACATCCAGTATGCAGCATTCTCATATTGACTTCACTTGTGTGCTAAGTCACTTCAGTCACTTACTGAAAGTGAAAGTGAAGTCACTCAGTTGTGTCCGACTCTTTGTGACCGCGTGGACTGTAGTCCTACCAGACTCCTCCGTCCATGGGATTCTCCAGGCAAGTGTACTGGAGTGGGTTGCCATTTCCTTCTCCAGGGGATTTTCCCAACCCCGAGATCGAACCCAGTTCTCCTGCATTGGAGGCAGACGCTTTAACCTCTGAGTCACTTACTAAGGTCCTAAAAAAATAAGGTGGTTTTTCCATGTCTTTTCATGGCTTGATACATCATTTCTTTTAAGAGCTGAATAATGTTGAATTGTCTGGAAATACCCATGAGGAGGTTTCTAAGTCATCTTAAATGTAGTGATTTTAAACAGAGAGAAACAGGGTCACATTGCTTAAAAAAAACCATCCCGGTTCTAAATTGGAAAAAAATAGACTGGAGGAAAACCAAGATGATGATTGTGGTAATTTGGAAGAGAAAAGATGGTGGCCTAGAACACTGTGTTAGTGGCTAGGGAGAGGTATGGGCATAATCAAGGAGTAAACGGAAGTAGAGTCCTCAGTCTTGATGGCTGATTGGTTGTGACCGGGAAGGAGTAGGAGGAGTTAGGTCAGAATCTTGAGTCTCCAGTCTAGACTATAGCATCATTCACTCAAACAACGAGCACTGAGAGAGGAGAACATTGCAGAGAGATAAGTTGAGATCATTCGAGGGCTCACTGAACTCAAATCATCTCCAAGATATCTATCTGAGCAGTGGCTTCCACTAGGTGGTTGAGTATATAATTTATATATATATATAATATTATGATAAAGAATTTAGGAAAGAAGTCTAACTCCCAGATGTAGATATAGGAGGCATCATCACAAACAAAACCTGAAGCTTAGATATGGATGCTCATCCAGAGAATGTGGGCAGAGTAAGAGAAGGGGGATTAGGATAGAACCTCAGAGAACACCGGCATTTCAAGTCCCTGCAGAGGGAGAGACAGCAATCAGAGACGTGCATGAGAAGCTGGGAGTTGGTGGTGTCCCAAAAGTAATTGAGAGTTCCAAGACATGGGAGCTGGATCAGGGCTTTTAGAGATACTCAAAGATTATGGTATTTTCTCTCCAATAGGAAATTTAAAATATGTATTTATATATACATATTAAAATTAAATCATATGCAATATATTTATCCACTCATAAAGCATGATTCAACACATATATCAAAATTAAAATGGTTTCTAAATTTCTCTGATGAAAGAATTTAGGTAAGTTCATTGAGGCTAAATTTCTTCAATCTTTCCTTGATTTTTGGAAGAACTTCAAGCATGTGCTTAGTCTAGTTGTTCTGATGACCAGGAATGGTTAGCAGTGTTGAGTGTTCAAGACAATAAAAGATTTCAACAACCCTATTGGATTTAGAGACAAAGATACTGGTAAACTTGACAAGTTTATGTAGAAAAATGGGTCAGAATCCAAAAGGAAATGAGTTGTAGGAAGTGGGTGAAGAGGAAGGAAATGGAGACAATGAATATACACAACATTTTCAAGAAATTTGGCTCTGGAGCAGGAGAGAGAGAGTCCAAAGAGTGGGCTGGATTGTGAGGTTGAAAGATGGGCCAGGCTTGAGTATGTTTCAATACGGATGCGGAAGTAGAAAGATGGATTCTAGAGAAAGATGCCAGGTCAGGTCAGAGAGGATAACCTCTGCCTGATTTGTGAGAGGAAAAAGAAAGACAAGAAAGGGTACAGTTGCTGACAAGCTTATCAATTTCATGGCTGTAGGTCCGAAGTGTTTGGTCTAATAGCTTCACTTTCTTATTAAATAAAAGGAAAAATAATTGCCTGAAAATAACAGGGGAAATGAAGCAGTTGGTGGTTCAAAATGAATGATAGGATGCCGGGAAGAATAAGGAAGTTGACTAGGAGCCCCTTGTGTCTGGCAAAGAAAGACAGTAGGGCAAAAAGCTAATGGTCTGGCTCTTTTTTTCACTGAGTAGGTATTCTTAAATTAATATAAGACCACTTTTATACACACATGTACACCAATAATAAAATATCTTCTTAACACCACTTTTGATGTATCATAAAGATGCAAATCAAAAGAACTCCATCTATAGAAAGAACAGTTTCTCCATCAAATCAGAATATTCCAAAATGAGAGTCCAGGAAAATCAATTGCTTGACCACCCAACTACTTATAAATTCAGAGAATCAGTTTCAATTTACTAGTCATCTTCAATTCCATTATCTATGGTTAGATGCTAGAAGCATTGATCTGAATAATCTAAAACAGCAGATATCGCAAAATGATTTAAAATGGGGTTTGAAAAACAATTATTTACATTAAATTTACATTCCAAATTTGCTTCAATTAGGCAAATTTTAAAACTAGCTTGAAATCTCTAGGAAAATATTCAGTGATATCAAGGGTCAAAGATGATCGGAGTTTAGAGAGAATGCAAAAATTACCAGTTTGCAGCAAACAATAAAGAAAATTAATCCCCACAACTGTATTGAGGCACATCTTTAATAATTATGAACTAATTGATAAATGATCCCTAAATTTTCAGAAGCAGGGCTGTTTCCATTCTCAACCGGATCCCACTGTTATCCTGCACTGAGTCTTGGCTTAAACTCCAAATGTATTGCTCCCAACACTGAGACTTACAAAAATGACTTCACAATGTATGTGAATTTGATGGAGATGTAGCCAGGACAGGTGGCCAACCCTATCTGTAATAAGTATACTCCTCTCACATCTTTCATCTGCTTACTCATTTATTTAAACAATACATTCAGTCTCAACAATCACTCAAGTTTTGAGAACTTTCTGTGTGTCAGGGACTGGGTTAAGTGCTAACATCACACAGATCAACAACAGAGATGACCTCAGTAAATCCCCAATTAAAAATTATGAGGTATGATTGATGGTTCTTGTTACCCACTCAAGCCCGGTGTTCACTTATGAATACTTCCCAGGTAACATGGCTTTTGAATTCTTAAAAATGAGTAAGAGTTAACCAGGGTAGAGAAGGGAAGGGATCAGGAAGAACAATAAGGACAGGGATCGGTTTGGATGAAGAAGTGAGAGATGTCATGATTCATTCAAGAAAGAGCCTTCCTTGGATGGAGCAGAAGGGTCAGATCACAAAGATATTCATATGCCAGGATACGGTGGTGGCTCATATCCTGTAGATCATGAGGATTTGTTTAATGGAAGCTTTAGGATGACGTGATAAGGTTTATGTTTGAAGACAATTGCTCTAGATGGATTGAAGCAGAGAGAGAAGCTGAGGAGTCTGAATGAAGGATGCAGGGGAACTGGACAAGGTGAAATCCAGAAGTATTAAAGGAGCGAAAACCACTGACTTGGTGATTGATAAGAAGGAGCAGTGATAGGAAGGGAGGAAGAGCCTGTGCTAATTCTCCAGGCTCTAGTTCAGACATGTAATGAAGTTTTGGCATTACCACTCGCTAGGTCAGAGGTGGCAATATGAGAAAGAGGTTCTAGCAGAAGGCAATGAGTGAAGATTTGGACATGAGAAGTTTGCAATACCTATGGGGATAGTCTTATAGAGATAATCAAGGAGTCAATCAATTAAATAGGTCTTGTCACACAAAAGAGGATCAAATGTGGAGACTCATCACAATATAATGAGTGTGGATGAAGGCATAGCCCATAGCGAGTGGAACAAAGAGAATAAGCAGAGAAAAGAAAAAAACAAGAGAGACCTGTTCTCATTACACTGACTAAAGATGGTGAGTGTCCTGGTTAGTGGGGCTGAAAAGGCTCAGCCTTAAGACTAATGGAGAGTTTAATTTTTCCTTTTCATCATTTTTTTAAACTAAAATATAATTGATTTACAATGTTGTATTACTAGAATTTAGCTTTTTCTTTATCCCAATCAACTTGCCCTGGTTATTCTATTCAAACTATTGATAATTTTTAAATGTTTTATTGTGTTTTTCTTGATGAAGTGTGTTTCTTAGCCTTTAATTATGATTGGACATTCCATTTTTAAAAGAACAGCTCCTAAATCAGTATTTGCTTACTTTTTCTTCAAGAACATGAATCAGTCTATAGATTACTTAACATTTACATATATTCATTGACATTTACTGGCAAAGGAGAGTGAAGATTTTTACTGTAGAACCCTCTATGTTAAGTTACAAATAAATAGATATGATTTTCTCACATTTTTATAAGAACTCCCCTGTACCACGTGACTTTTCTGTTCCTCCCAAGAGGGCGAATCTTTACTCCACTCCTTGACTCTTGAGTGGTTTGGGTTTTTGGTTTTTATTTTTACTTGGTTTGGTCAAAAGGCCACCAGCAAACATGATGTGTTCTTTAGTCCACTAAGTCGTGTCCAACTGTTTTGCGACCCCGTGGCCTATAGCCCACCAGGCTCCTCTGTCCCAGGTATTTCCCAGGCAAGAATACTGGAGTGGCTTGCCATTTCCTTCTCCAGGGCTTCTTCCTCACCCAGGGATTGAACCCATGTCTCCTGCATTAGCAGGTGGATTCCTTACCACAGAGCCCCCAGGAAAGCCCAAATATGATGTGAAAAGAGACTGAAAATAGGATTATTCTTAGGGCCTTGCCTTCTCTTGCTAATGGGGAACTTTCCACCACCACAGTCTGCTAGAGAGACCTTTGGACACAAAAGCAAGCCATCCCACTGAAAGACTAGGCTATCCAACCTTCCAGCTGACAGGGAAGCTGTCCTGGAGCATCCATCCCCAGGACAGCTGCCAAAAGAGATAAACAAAGCTGGCTCAGAATAAAAGAGTCACTGGCTGATCCAGAAAACTGTAAGTACAATGATTTATTATTTTCCATCACAAAGTTTGGGGATGATTCCATTATGCAGCAATGGGTAACTGACATTCCCACCTTCTAGAGCTGAAAAATTGTTTTAAATAATTTCTATGTATCTTTTTTTTAGATTCCACATATAAGTGATATAGGATATTTGTCTTTGGCTTACTTCACTTAGCATAATCTCTAGATCCATCTAGATACACCACATCTTCTTTATACATTCATCTGTTGATAGACATTTAGGTTGCTTTCATGTCTGGCGGTACATGTAACTTTTCAAATTATTGTTTTCTCCAGATACATGCCCAGGAGTTGGATTGCACGAATATATGGTAGCACTATTTTTAGTTTTTTAAGGAACTGCCATTCTGTCTCCATAATGACTGTACCAATTTATATTCCCACCAACAGTGTAGGAAGGTTCTGTTTTTTCTCCACCCTTTTCAGCACTTATTTTTTGTAGATTTATTGATAATGGCCCTTGTGACCAGTGTGAGGCCATACCTTCATACAGTTTTGATTTGCACATAAATACAAAACATGAAATATACCCACAGACATAGAATGCAAACTTAAGATCACCAAAGGGGCGAGAAAGAGGGATAAACTATAAGTCTGGGATTAGCATAAGCCCACTAATATATATAAAATAGATAACCAACAAGGACCTACTATATAGCACAGGGAACTACACTCAATATTTTGTAACAACCTTTAAGGGAAAAGAGCTTCCCAGATGGCTCAATGGTAAAGAATTCACCTGCCAATGCAGGAGACATGGGTTCAATCCCTGGGTCAGGAAGATCCCCTGGAGAAAGAAATAGCCACCTACTCCAGTATTCTTGTCTGGAAAATCCCACGGACAGGGGAGCCTGGAAGGCTACAGTCATAGAGTCACAAAGAGTCAGATATGACTTAGTGACTAAAACACAAAAAAGGGAAGAGAATCTGGGGGAAAAAGAAAAAAATATATATATATATGTATGTATAATTGAATCACTTTACTATACATCTGAAACTACCACAGCATTGTAAGTCAACTACAGTCAGATTTTTAAAAATAATTAAATAAGAGAATCTCACAGCAGGCAAACTCTACCTCATCTGTGACTTAAACCAGAAAATCACACTCCACTTAAGCATCCTTTGTAGGGTGTAGGCATATTCTAAATCATCACAGTTAAGTATATTAAATTTTAATCATAGTTAATAGCCTGGATTAAGTCTGGGTTGAGAGACAGGCAGCTCTAAAAGTTTTCACCCTGTAGCTACACATTTTTAAACTTCATAGTTATTATGAAGATGCATCATCAGGTTTTCATCGAAATAGTAACAGTGGCACTAATTCCTGACCTTTTATTTTATTTTTGTTTGAAATCCAATCGGTGTTCTAAAAGCTGTTTTCAGGGTGCCATAGATGTTTTCTGAAGAAAGTAGGATGAAAATACTTCCTAAGAGGTATCTGTGTTTTTTATTGGAGTGTAGTTGCTTTACAATGTTGTGTTAGTTTCTGCTGTGCAACAACATGAACCAGGCATAAGTGAACATACAGCCCCTCCCATCCCAACTCTCTAGGTCATCGCAGAGCTCCAAGACAAGCCCCCTGTGCCACACAGCAGCTTCCCACTCACCGTTTCACACACGGCAGTGTACATACGTCAACGCTAGTCTCCTTGTTCAGACCACCCCCTCCTCTCCGCTGCCTCCATTAACTAAAAGCATTCTTTTAGAGTACCAATCTCACTAGATAAAACTAGTTTTCTTAGGATAATGATGGACAAAGGCTATGAATTATTCATCTTTGTCTGGCCCATAATCCCTCCAGTTTAGGAAGCGCCTGATGTGCTTTGGTTGAATGGGCTAGTGAATGAATTATTGAGTGAGTAAATGATTAATGGGCCAATCACATTGTTTCAGACTTTACTGTCTGTAGTGGTTGTACTTCAGAAGATGTGATTTGACCCATGATATAACTGACTCAATATAATTAATGAGTCATTTCATATCAAGGTTCTACTAGTATTGTACTCATAAATGAAGCCATGCTAATGACTCAAAGAATCATCTCAATTTCAAGAACCTTCTACATAAGTTAGATTTGCCAGTTTCTACCCAGTATCTATAGTAGGCTGTATTCTTCTTATAATAGAACAAAATCAGCCAATCTAACTGTCACCAAATTTACAAGTTGTGCAATAGTCATAAATATATAAAATACATGTTTATCTTTATGTTAGAGATAACACTATTTGTGGTGATTGTTATCTGAGTGAACAGGTGTGGCTGAAAAAACCTTTGCCTGACCAACTGTTCTTTCCACACTGTACACTCATAAAGGCTCTTCTATGGTTGGCAGCTGTAGCCCTATTTGCCGGGCCCACAGCTATTTGCAACTCCACCACTTAAAACCATACTCTGCCCGTTACCACTGTTGGTAAATAGCTATATTTCTAACTCATGCAAGTAAAGGTGTTCTTCATATGATCATTTAGAATTCCAGAATTACACTGCCTAATGTGAAATTTTATTTTCTGGGATCTTTATAGCTCTTCTATCCAGTCTGTTTTTGTTTGCCATCCTCCAGGTTAGCAAAGAGCATCCATCTGAGCATCCTCGGGACCACACATTCTTCATGCCTGCCCAGTTTCAAAGCCTCACGCTTCCATAGCAATCATCGTTCACTAGTGAATCTTAGGTTCTTGCTGTCTGACTTGCCTATTTTAAGTTGAATACCACTCACAAGAGGAACTGATGAACTCATTCAAGTACTAACATTCCTTTACTTCCTGCTGATTTCTTGAAGCACCAGGCACTGTTCTAGGTGCTGGGAACACAGCAATCAATAGTCACTGCCACAGTGGAACTTTTATCACAGTGCTGCATGGTTCCCTTCCAGCTGCAGAGCAGAGACGGCACCTCTTCCTTGATATCACTTTCACCAGTGCTCTACAACCGTTTTGGCATTAGGGACCAGTTTTGTGGGAGACAGTTTTTCCACAGACGGCATGGGGGGATGGTTTGGGGATGTTTCAAGTGCATTACGTTTATCATGCCACTGCTGATTTGACACCACGCAGGGATCGGGCAGGAATGCAAGTGATGGGGAGCGGCTGTAAATACAGACTGAAGCTTCGCCCACTCACCCGCCACTCACCTCTTGCTGTGTCCCAGTTCCTAACAGGCCACGAACCTCTACCAGGGGTTGGGGGCTCCTGACTTAGACCACTCTTTTACACCTCATAAGTGCTTAGTATGTGCTGATAAGACAGATCAGAATTATTGAAAATCTCCTTGTATGCTGAAGTCTTATTGTATACAGTCGTTCCTCAGTATTCAGTATTCACAAGGCTGGTTCCAGAATCTCAGCAAATAACAAGATCCATGGATGCTCAAGTCCCTCAAATAAAATGGTGTAGTGTAGTCGACCCTCTGCGTCATGGTTTCAGCATCTACAGATTCGGGTGCAAAACCCACAGATACCGAGGGTGACTGCATGTATGTGGTGTGTATGTATATGTATGTGTATATGTACACACACACACACACACATCTTATGTGCCATAAGCCTTGGAGAACCCTGAACTTCTGATCAATTCCACTTCCCACTTCTGCTCACTGGATCTACTATATCGTCACACTGCCTAAGTAACAGAAAAGGCACAATGGCTTTTAGATTTCCTTTGTCAATCAAAATCGTTTTAACTAGCTGCCTTACTTCCTCTCTGCAAGCTGGGATATGATGTTGTTTTTCCCAGACTTACATCAAGCCTGCAGCCCTATATTTACTCTGCCAAGATCCCCATACGCTTTATTAATATTAGCATTTCTCCTGAATGCCTCAGTTGTATTCTAAGTGTGCAAGCATGGGTTCATGGCATGGATTTCAGAAGGCTTATCTGGGGCTTGACATGCTGCCTCATCTTCTCTGTGTGTGTGTTTTTCAAATGGCAGCGTTCACTGGCACACCCACGCCAGCTGGTGGAAAGGCACCTCACAGAGGAGTCAGCACAAGCACATCATTCCTTTACGTTACTTTTGTGCCTTTAGTCAAGCATCTCAGGGGTTTGTTGTTCAGTTGATGACTTATTCCCAAGACTATATTTTAGGAATCCAAGAGAGAGTTACTAATAGATTCTTACTATGAAATGTCTTTGATATACCGAAGATTCTGAAAGAGATGGGAATACCAGACCACCTGACCTGCCTCTTGAGAAATCTGTATTCGGCTCAAGAAGCAACAGTTAGAACTGGACATGGAACAACAGACTGGTTCCAAATAGGAAAAGGAGTACATCAAGGCTGTATATTGTCACCCTGCTTATTTAACTTCTATGCAGAGTACATCATGAGAAATGCTGGACTGGAAGAAACATAAGCTGGAATCAAGATTGATGGGAGAAATATCAATAACCTCAGATATGCAGATGACACCACCCTTATGGCAGAAAGTGAAGAGGAGCTAAAAAGCCTCTTGATGAAAGTGAAAGAGGAGAGTGAAAAAGGTGGCTTAAAGCTCAACATTCAGAAAACGAAGATCATGGCATCTAGTCCCCTCACTTCATGGGAAATAGATGGGGAAACAGTGGAAACAGTGTCAGACTTTATTTTGGGGGCTCCAAAATCACTGCAGATGGTGACTGCAGCCCTGAAATTAAAAGAGACTTACTCCTTGGAAGAAAAGTTATGACCAACCTAGATAGCATATTCAAAAGCAGAGACATTACTTTGCTGACTAAGGTCCATATAGTCAAGGCTATGGTTTTTCCTGTGGTCATGTATGGATGTGAAAGTTGGACTGTGAAGAAGGCTGAACGCCGAAGAATTGATGCTTCTGAACTGTGGTGTTGGAGAAGACTCTTGAGAGTCCCTTGGACTGCAAGGAGATCCAACCAGTCCATTCTGAAGGAGATCAACCCTGAGATTTCTTTGGAAGGATTGATGCTAAAGCTGAAGTTCCAGTACTTTGGCCATCTCATGTGAAAAGTTGACTCATTGGAAAAGACTCTGATGCTGAGAGGGATTGGGGGCAGGAGGAGAAAGGGACGACCCAGGATGAGATGGCTGGATGGCATCACGGACTCGATGGACGTGAGTCTGAGTGAACTCCGGGAGATGGTGATGGACAGGGAGGCCTGGCGTGCTGCGATTCATGGGGTTGCAGAGTCGGACACAACTGAGCGACTGAACTGAACTGAACTCAGCTGAACTCAACTTCAGATTTCTTACTCAATGTAAATTCTCTCCCCACAAAAAGGTCTTATTGGTTATATTCCTGAATTGGTACCAATACAATATTGTAAAGTAATTAACCTCCAATTAAAATAAATAAATTTATATTAAAAAAAGAAATAAACCATGGTGGATTCATGTCAATGTATGGCAAAACCAATACAGTATTGTAAAGTAAAATAAAGTAAAATTTTAAAAAATAATAATAATAAATAAAGTAATTATTGTTAAAAAAAAAAGAACTCATAAAAAATGTTAAATGTTGTATCATCCAAGGTTCATTTCCCTTTGGACTTTTATATAAATACCAATGTTATTTCCCATATTTTACCTTTTATACAATCTAAGACGAAGTTTGGACGGGAGAGAAAGAAAACTCAAAAGAATATTAATAAATAGCAAATATACTACTGATGAACTAGGAATGGGGATTTGTATACCACTTTGTATACTGATTGGGACAGCCAAATGCACATGAATATATTGTTAAAAATAATTTGACTATGATCTCTATCCCTCAAAGCTCAAACCATAGAACAATCAAAAAGCAAGTACTTATTCTGTATTTCCTATGTTCCTAGCAATATGCTGATTCCCATGAAAAGGAAAAGATTATCTTCCTCCCCCAAGGATCCCTAAAATTTTAAAAAAGAGATAAGACCAAACAATAAAATACATTACCAACAACAAAATCAGAAATATCATTTAAAAGGCAAAATGAATGTCTCCTTGGATGGTACCACTAATTAGTACTAAAGCAAGTCAGAGACAAGAAGTTACTGAGCAGTCCAGGTGCTTCATGCAGAGCAAGGACTCTCAGAAGAGGGACCATATTTAAATACTTGCACAAGGACTCACTTGGTAAAGAATCTGCCTGCAATGTGGGAAACCTGGTTTCGATCCCAAGTTGGGAAGCTCCACTGGAGAAGGGATAGGCTACCCACTCCAGTATTCTTGGGCTTCCCTGGTGGCTGAGCTGGTAAAGAATCTACCTGCAATGTGGGAGATCTAGGTTCGATCCCTGGGTTGGGAAGAAGCCCTAGATAAGGGAAGGGCTACCCACTCCAGTATTCTGGTCTGGAGCATTCCTTGGACTGTATAATCCATGGGTCACAAAGTGTCGGACACAACTGAGCAACTTTCACTTTCACTGGCAAGACCTGGTGCTATTTGGTTGCATACATCAAGAGGCACAGAGACAGGCAATTAGCATGAAAGCGATGGCTGGTAGGGGATGGGTAGACACTTGTCACATTTCCACAGATGTCCAGAAACTTTTGAGCACCCTTCCTATGTTGGAGAGTTTTTGCCTCTCCAAAGTATAAGCTCACCAGAAAAGACCCTGATGTTGGGAAAGATGAAAGGCAAAAGAAGAGGGTGGCAGAGGGTGAGATGGTTAGATAGCATCACTGATTCAGTGGACATGAATCTGAGCAAACTCCGGGAGATAGTGAAGACAGGGAAGCCTGGCATGCTGCAGTTCATGGGGTTGCAGAGAGTCAAACAGGATTTAGCAACTGAACAGTAACAACAAAGTAGAAGCTAAAAATTATCTTTTTGGCTTCCCTCAAGGTCATGGGCTCATGACCTGAGTCTCACCAAGGCATGAAGGTAGAAAAAGGTAGCGTGAATGAAAGAGTGTGGTGGTGTGTTGATGCTGCCAGGCAGTGGCTGGGGAGGTGACAGAGGGACAGACAGACTTCAGAGGCTGCGGTGGTCCTAGGGGTCCTAGTCCTAACATCTCCTGCCAACTTCAGAGCCTGTACTGAGTGAAGCTGTGCAGCACTACCGTCTGGAGCTTGTTCCTGAATGTAAGGCCTCCAAACCTGACCCTCTGGCCATTGCAGAGAGTCTATGATATAAAATTTATTCTTTCATAAATTAAAAAAAATTTTATTGGAACATATTTGCTTTACAATCTTATGTTAGCTTCTGCTGTAAAGCAAAGGGAATCAGTTATACATATACATATATCGCCCCTTTTCTGGATTTCCTTCCCATTTAGGTCACCAGAGAGCATTGAGTAGAGTTCCCTGGGCTATATAGCAGGTTGTCATTAGTTATTAATTTTATACATAGTAGTGTACACACATCAATCGCAGTCTCTCAGTTCATCCTACCTCCATTGCTCCCTTGGTGTCGATAAGTTTGTTCTCTATATCTGTGTCTCTATTTCTGCTTTATAAATAAGTTCATCTATACCATGGTGGCTCAGACGGTAAAGAATCCACCTGCAGTGCAGGAGATCTGGGTCAGGAAGATCCCCTGGAGGAGGTCATGGAAACCTACTCCAGTATTTTTGCCTGGAGAATCCCCATGGACAGAGGAGCCAGGTGGACTACAATCCATAGGGTTGCAAAAAGTCAGACACAACTGAGCAACTAAGCACAGCACAGTACATACAATTTTTCTAGAATCTACTTATAAGCAATATTATAGAATATTTGTTTTTCTCTTTCTGACTTACTTCACTCTGTTATGACTGTCTCTAGGTCTGTCCACGTCTCCGTAAATGGCACTATTTTATCCCTTTTATGGCAGAGTAGTATTCCATTGTATATATGTACCCCATCTTTATCCATTCCTCTGCTGATGGACATTTAGGTTGCTTCCATTCCAGGCTATTGTTAATAGTGCTGCAATGAACACTGGGGTGTATGTAGCTTTTTTGACTCTATTTTTCTCCAGGTGTGTGCCCAGGAGTAGGATTGCTGGATAATATGGTAGTTCTATTTTTAGTTTCTTGAGGAACCTCCATACTGTTCTCCATAGTGGCTGTACCAATTTACATTCCCTCCAACAGTGTAGGAGGGTCCCCTTTTCCTCACATCCTCTTCAGCATTTACTATTTGTAGATTTTCGTGGTGATGGCCATTCTGACCAGTGTGAGGTGATACCTCATTGTATTTTTGATTTACATTTCTCTAATAATTAGTAATGTTGAGCATCTTTTTAAGTGCCTGTTGGTCATCTATATGTCTTCTTCGGTGAAATGTCTATTTAGGTCTTCTGCCCATTTTTTGATTGGGTTTTTTGTGTTCTTTTGTTGTTTTTTTATTGAGCTACAGGAGCTCTTAGAGATTAATCCCTGTTGGTTGCTGTTTGCAAATATTTTCTCCCATTCTGAAGAGTTTGCCAACCAAAATGGCAACATAGGAGATGCCAGCCTCTGTGTCCTCACAAAGAAAAACAATTAGACAGCTATCTACAAACAGAAGCTGATACAGACAGAGTGTGGTGGTTTCCAGAGACTGGGGAGTAGGGAAATCGAAAGATAGTCAAAGGGTACAAACCTCAACTTATAAGATGAACAACTTCAGGGGATATAATGAACAGCATGGTGATTAGAGTTAATAATACTGTATTAGATATTTGAAGGGTTCCTCCCTATAGCTCAGATAGTAAAGAATCTGCCTACAGTGCAGAAGACCCAGGTTCAATCCCTGGGTGGGGAATATCTCCTGGAAAATGGAATGGCAACCCACTCCAGTGTTCTTGCCTGGAGAATTCCATGGACACAGAAGCCTGGCAGGGGCTACAGTCTGTGGGATTGCAGAGTCGGACACGACTGAGCAACTAACACACTTATATGCTTGAAAGTTGCTAAGAGAGTAAATCTTAAGTATCGTTACTACAAAGAAGAAATAGTAATGATGAGAAATGATAGAGGTATTATCTAATGCTACAGTGGTAATCATATTGCAGTCTATAATGTGTCAATTCAACACCTTAAGCTTACCCAGTGTTTTAATGCTGATTATATCACCATAAAGCTAGAGGGGGTGCAGTGGGTGGAGCTTTGTCTACTCAAGAATATCTTAGCCATTGAAATGTTTTCTATGTTGCTTTCTAGAAACTTTATCAGGTTACTTTCTCATTTAGGTCTACAAATTATTTGGGATGTTTTTGTATGTGATGTTATGCTTTCTATGGTTGACGTATTGCATAGAAAGCATAACATCATGTGTTATCATGCAAATATGGTGTTTAGGATTTTTACCTTTTGTTCATAAGTGAAGTTAGCCTGTTAATTCTTTATTTCATAGTGGCCTGGAAACTGGCCACAGGTAATACTTCACTATTAAGTATCTGGAGCATTTCTGGGAGGTCTTAAGTTAGATTCTATTCCTTGAATAGAACTATTCATCCTTACTTTTCTTGCATCAGTAGTAAGTAAGTAAGGATAAATATTTACTTTTCTTCCATTTGGATATCCATCAGTCTTGGACTATTTGTTAAAACAGTTTTCTTCCCCATCTCTGCCCTGCTCTCCCTTCCCCAAAACCCTACAAGGAGCATGTTTAATATAAATCAAATTACCACATATTGTAGTAAGCTTTGGAGTCTTTATTCTACTCTGCACCTTTTTATCTATACTTGCATCAATATTAATTTCAGTTACTGTAGCTTTGTAATACATCTTGATACCTGATCATGTAAGTCCTATATACTTCTTTTCAGGTTATCCTGGTTATTCTTGACCCTTTACACTTCCACAAAAGTAGAAAATAAACTCAACCCATTTATCTGGAAAAACAAAGAAAAAACAAACCGGTTTTTTTTGTTGTTGTTGTTGTTTTACTTTTGAACAGGGATTGCATTGTGTTGATACGTGCATTAATCTACAGAAAAATTTGGGAGGGATTGACATCTTTATGATGGAGAGCCTTCCAATTAATGAATGTGGAAAATCTCTCCATTCATTTTGTTCTTTAACTTAACTCAATAATGTTTTATAATATAGTTTAGTGTGGATTTTTTCCTCATCTTTAGTTAGATTCATTTCTAGGTATTTGTGGCTTTTGATGCTACTGTCCATGGTATTGTGTTTGGAATTTTATTTTTAAATTATGTGTTGTTTGTATATAGAAATGAAATTTATTTTATTTTAACCCTATATCCAGTGATCTTGCAAAATTCACTTATAAATTTCAATAGTTTATATGCACATTCTTCTGGATTTTCTATATCAACAATTGTTTTGTCTGTGGATAGTATCAGTTTACGAGAAGGCAATGGCAACCCACTCCAGTACCCTTGCCTGGGAAATCCCATGGACGGAGGAGCCTGGTGGGCTACAGTCCATTGGGTCACGAGGAGTCAGACACGACTGAACAACTTCACTTTCACTTGTCACTTTCATGCACTGGAGAAGGAAATGGAAACCCACTCCAGTATTCTTGCCTTGAGAATCCCAGGGACAGAGGAGCCTGGTGGGCTGCCGTCTATGGGGTGGCACAGAGTTGGACACAACTGAAGCGACTTAGCAGCAGCAGCAGTGACAGTTGTTACTTCTTACCAAGCCTTATGATTTTTCTTTTTGGCTTTATTTAACTGTCTAGGACCTCTAGTGCAATGTCGAATAGAAGTAGTGATAGCAAACACCTTTGTCTCCTACCGTAAGAAAATCAATTTCAATATTTCATGACTCATTATCATGTTTCCTTTAAGAATCTATACATTACTACTTGTCAGATTGAGGAATGCCCTTGTATTCCCAGTCTGTTAATAAAAAAAAAATATTACCATAAACAAGTATTAGTTTTTAGAAAATATTTTACTGTATGTGTTTTCATTCTATGATATTTTTTCTCCATTCTGTGAAAGTAATGGATTAAATGGAATGGTTTTTGAGTGTTAAAATCACTTTTAATTCTTGGCATAGTCTAACTTGGTTATTGTCTTAGCTTGGGTTTCCAGAGAAGCAGGCGCTGAGACAAGGATTTGATTGCAAGTAGTTAACTAGGACATTGAAGGAAACTGAAAGGAGGGTGGAGCAATGAGACGGGGAAGGAGAGGGAGCCAACAGAGGGTGGATAATCAAGCCTGTTGCCATGGTGGGTGACAAGAGCTTACACTGACCAAGAAACTCAGGGAAATGGTGTGGACACATGTCCTAGAGTTATCCTACCTGAGGGATAAACTGGAATATTTATAAACCAACCCTCCCCACCTATCAATTATGTGTTAATGATCATTCTTGGCAAGTGTTAATTCTCTGGTTGTTTGGCCTTCATGCATGGAGAAAGAGGGTCTTCTACAGCTTCAGAAAAGCCCTCAGACAATAAATGAGTACACTGAAGGTATAGAATTGGACCCTCCCATAGGCCACACCAGCAGCACCGGTGAAATATCATCCTTTCAACAGAGTCTGAGATTCTCTTCGCCAATATCGTGTTTGGAATTTTTGCTTGTGTGTTCATGGGTGACATCAATGTCTTGATCCTTTTTTGCAATGGCCTGGCAATTGGCCATTGGTAATATTTCTTTTTAAATATCTGAAGCATTGTTGGGACGGAATATTTCTTTCTGAGACAGTTTTAAAAGAGGAATTTCATTTAAAAAAAAAAAACAGAATCTTCAGACTTTGTTTTCTTGCATCGATTTTAAGAAGTTTTGTGGTTTTAAAGGCACTTATTTATTCTAAATCTGCTAATTTCTTGACCAACTTTGTTGTATCCATATTGATGCCTGAGACTATTTTTCTCTATGAAACAGCACTCTTGACATCTCTAACTTAGATAACTTGGCTATCACTCAGAGATACCATTAGATTAAATATTAGCCTTATATTTATATAACTTAAGAAAGCAAAGAGCTGCTCCAAAGTGAATTTCTGCATCCACAGATAAGAGCTACTAGTTACTTTTCAATGCAGTTCGTTCACTGGAAACACAGTTAACTTCTACTTCACCTGGCACTAATTACACAAATTATAAACATATAAAAAGACTGGAAACTCAAGAGTGAAACTGAGAATGAATCAGAGCAAGGGATTTAGGTTTTTGAGTTACTAGACTAGAAATAGTAGATGAGACCATATGAAAGAGCTCACATTCTAGAAAAAAAAAAGGCAAGAGAAAATTGTCAAGTTTGAAGAGGAAAGTGGAAATTAACAACAAAAATTAATTAGGAAGAACCAGAGTAATGATGTTGGGCATATCAAAGAAGGAACATTTCAAGAGGGAAGAGTTGGTCAGCCAAGCCCAACTGGAACAGTGGTCACGAGGATGAAGACTAAGTGCAACCCCTTGTCTTGAGTGACGTTTAGGAAAGTCATTTTAGTAAAGGAATAAATGTCAGTAAGAAAATAAGTAGTCAGAAAATGTGGAGTATGGATTGTTTCACTGATTTCTCAGAAATGCCCATACTGAATAGTCATGGTGCCAGAGTCAAAGATCCTGAAATGTTTCCGGGCTAGAAAAGGAAAAGTTCTATACTGCAACGCAAGATGCAAGAAGAATAAAAAGCAGTTATGAGTGAATCAAGTCTAACACTGTTAGGCTTGGTCAAGAACGTTGCAATACAAACAACAACCCATTTTTCCTGAAACCTGATATTTAAGGTCCCACAAGGTTTAATACTAAAAGAAAGCACTGCTTTTCTCCTGACGGCTGTATCACTTAAAGGGTTTTGCAAATCTCTATAGTAAAAGAAAAAAATACCACAATTCTAAGAGGAGTCATCACAGTCTATCATTTTAGCTGTGTTTACATGAAACCAAGAAGTAAGTAATGTGCACCCTGGGAGACTAAGCAGAGTGAACTCCTGTTACACTCACTCTGCCTTTAAGGACAGTCCAGAGTTAAGTGATTTGTGGAAATCTCAGACATGGTTGACAGTCCTAATTCCAGAATCTCAGATAGTGCCTTGAGAAACCTAAGGGTTCTGACAGCGAAGTTCTTGACCAAACCCGCTCCAAAAAATAAGATAATTTCAAGATATTTTTCTTGCTATTGCAGAGTCACCTCTGTGCTTCAAAGGCATAATCAAACTAGATGAATACAAAAAGCTAATTATTCATAATAAATCTTTGTTAAACACTTAGCAATCGTAGAAAATACATGAATGTCAACAGGTTCAGTGGCTCAAGGCATTTTTGAGCTCTCCCCCACACTCATCTCTGAAATGGAGGCTTTCACTTGTCTTTTTCCATAAAGATGAGCACGTCTTCCTAGAACTGATGTTGTGGGAGCTGGGCAGCAGAGAGGATAGAACAGATGAATCCTCATGACCCCTCCCTCGGCAGATTGAGTGATTCTCGCTACCCCCCAGCTTAGCTGGAGTATTGGATTATTAACTGTAAAACTTTTTTTTTCCCCACCTCAGTCTGTTGCAAACAGTTTCCTGCAACTGAATATACGCATGAAAATGAAAAAATAGAAGACTTTTGTTCTAATACTACACTTTGCTCTTTTCTGAGCAACACCAACCAATAGTCCTGGGCCGTGTGAGTTACAGCATCAATGTTGTAACACCATAGAGTTGAAAGGGACTTTTTAAAGGTTCTGGCCCCAGCCTCTCATTCTACTGACAAGGAACTGGGGTCCCAGAGATACTATTACTTGCCCAAGGCCACACAGCTACTGGACAATTAAGGACTGAAATTCTATTATATTCTACCACACAAATTTTTCTTGCAACAATAAGCAACCAATTTCATTTTTTTTTTCTTTTTTCTTTTTTTTTTTGCTTCTCTCTCTCTCTCTCCCCCTCCTTCCCTACCTCCTTCATTTCTATCTTTCCTTCTTTCTTTATTTATTTATTTCTTTTGAACAAACACTGAAACCAATCATAAAAAGTATTAATATTCCATTCTTTAACTGACCACACTGTCCATCCCTCTGGGCACCATTAAGAAGCCTTCAATATTTTTTTAAACTGAAATGTCATATTCTCAGCCTAGACACAACCTCATTACTTTTTTTTCTAATTTGAAAATAACTCCTTATGTTTTTTACATTTTGTTAACTTTGCAAAACTCACTTTTATCTCTGTACTATCAATTTTTAACAGCATTCTTGCCTGGAAAATTCCATGGACAGAGGAACCTTGTGGGCTATAGTCCATGGGGTTGCCAAGAGTCAGACACAACTGAGCACAGCATAGCAGCAGCATCTATTTTAACACTGATTTCCTACATGGAGGGCCAACACAGCCACTAAAATCACTTAAAATGTGTCCATTGAAGAGTGAACGAAATTTGGTGACACAGATCAACAAAATTGAGCACAGTTTCATACATCCAGACTTATTTTAGCACAGATATAATTTTAACTTGGTCTTTATACTAATGGAATATTAAAATTGAAAACCATAAACTTGAACACTAATCTAGTTTAATGATAACTGTTACCTGGAAGAGTTAAATGCTGTGCACACCGAGATCATAGAGCTAATTAACAATAGAACCAGCATTAGAACCCAAGTCTGCTGGGTGGACAGTCTGTTCAGTTGTTAGCTCCAGCACAGCATGTTGCCCCCTAAAAGCAGTTTATAGATAAATATAGACCTATTTGCATCTTTCCAGCCCTAAAGTAAACTTCTGAGTTCTTCTTCAATATTTTTTCTTTTTTATTTGGAGAAGGAATGAAGAGAGGATGTTTTGGTTCTCTCTTCCTTTCTTGAATTCCACCTTTCTTTCATCTATGGGCCTTTGTTGCATTTGCCCAACTGAAATGAAAAACAAACCTCCAGGTTCTTTTCTGATAGCATCAAAGAAGAAAAAAAAGCAACAGCAGTTCCCCGAATTCATGAAACAGGTTTCCTTCCTTACTGTCACACGCCATCAATTCTTAAGAAAGTAGCTTCACCAAGAAACCTACTGTACAGTTCCTTAAGGATTGGGGGACGGGGGTTGGGTGTGGGATGGGGCTGAGTGTTCGTGTTTCAACCTTCATAGAGACTACAGCTTCTGTCTCAGAGGAAAAGCATAACTTTGCCTTTTTACCAACAACATCGTTTAGTTTAGAAACCTAACCCCTCCTCTCCCAGCACCTTGAGTTAGGCTTCAAATCCCACTGCTTTTATTTCTGAACTCTCTCACTTCAGCATTATCCTAATTCAGATACTAATCAACTCTACAAGACCTAGACTTTTCAATTAACCTCCAAATGTCTCCCTACCTCTAGAATTTCCTAACTTCAATCCTTCCAAAATGTTTCCATTTTACCTGAATGTCCTACAGCATAAGAACTTTGATTACTGTTAATCATTCCCATCTTGACCCTCTGAATTTTTTTGACCACCAAACCAAAACCTTCTCCTGAGTCTCACTGCCAATCTCTTAAAGATGGTACCCTTCTCTTTTCTCTTGGGATTGACACATATATTCTATTTTATTGTTACATTGTTGTTGTTCAGTCACTAAGTCATGTGAACTCTTTGCGACCCCAAGGACTGTAGGGCACCAGGCTTGCCTGTCCTTCACCATCTCCAAGGCTGCTCAAACTCATATCCATTGAGTCAGTGATGCTATCCAACCATCTCATCCACATTACATTACTAATTACGTTGCATGATGCATAAAATAGATAGCTAATGAGAGCATATTGTATAGCACAAGAAACTCTACTTAATTCACTGTGGTAGCCTGAATGCGAAGGAGGTCCAAAAGGGAGGGGATACATACATGAATGGCTGATTTATTTTGCCATACAGTGGCAACTAACACAACATTGTATGCTCCAATAAAAGTTGCTGCTGCTGCTGCTGCTAAGTCGCTTCAGTCATGTCCAACTCTATGCGACCCCAGAGACGGCAGCCCACCAGGCTCCTCTGTCCCTGGGATTCTCCAGGCAAGAATACCGGAGTGGGTTGCCATTTCCTTCTCAATGCATGAAAGTGAAAAATGAAAGTGAAGTCACTGAGTTGTGTCCAACTCTCAGCGACCCCATGGACTGCAGCCTACCAGGCTCCTCCGTCCATGGGATTTTCCAGGCAAGAGTACTAGAGTGGGGTGCCATTGCCTTCTCTTTTAAAAAAATATACAAGACTCTGGTCTTATATATTTGGCCTACTCTGTAGGCCAAATGCATTGACAAGTCCTATGCCTAATTGTTTTTTTCAGTTACTCAGTTGTGTCCAACAAAGATACCACTCCAGGCCGTGTCTTTCTCTCATTATGGATAAAAACTAGAAGTACATTGTCTAGTCGAGAGACATAGGACTTTTCAAATGTAAATTATTTAAAATTTAATATCATTTAAAACTGTTTCAATTCGTCACTACCCACATGTGGCTAGTGGTTACCATATTGGACGGCACAAATACAGGCTATTTTCATCAAGGCAGAAAGTTCTATTGGACAGTGGTATTCTAGAACTTCCTACAACTGACATTAAAAAGAACAAATAAACACCTCTGCTTAAAGCATCTCTTATATGAATGCCTCAACTTTCTCGTCCATATGAATTTTCTTTCCTGTCCCTCCACACTAACCCTACTACTTAATTCTCATTAAATTTGCTATGTATCTTACTTGATCTCCCCACTCACACACGTGTATGCCCCCCCAAAATACATTTTCACAGTGTAACCAAGGATCTCTTCCCAAAGTGTAAATCTGTTTGTGTCCGTTTCCTAGTAATAAGCCTTCAGTGGTATATAAGCCTTCCTAGGGGGAGCCCGGTAGGCTGCTGTCTATGGGGTCACACAGAGTCAGACACGACTGAAGCAACTTAGTAGCAGCAGCAGCAGCTATATAAGTTGATTGCATAATTTAGCATCGAAACCTAAACAATTTTGATAATAAAGGGGGATGCCAATAACAATTATGCTTCTGCAATAGGGCTACGATGCGGCTCTCAGGTAAACCAGTCTCTGGCCCTGTCTGTCTCTTCAGATCTACAGATCTGCCATGCACAAAATGCAATGTGCTGTTTTACATTTCTGTGCATTTGCTTATGCTGATCCTAAACAAAGATCTCATGTACTCTTTGTGTCATGCCTGTTAAACATAGAACTTTAAAAGATCTATATAAGCACTACATATTAATTTTAAAGTATATGTATTCCTTGCTTATAAAATCATATATAATTCTCAGAGAAATTTGGAAAATATAGAAAAGTTTCAAAAAGAACAAAAGCACCCACATTTCTACCACTCAAAGACAATGACAGGTAATATTTCACTGGGTGTTTTTCTTTATCTATGTGTACACATCATTTTCCTTCAAAAAATATTTTTGACCGTTTTGCAATAGGCCTTTATCATATATTATTTGTATTTTCCATGTCATAGATATTCTCTTATGAGTTTTAATGGTTGGACATTAACTCATTGTATGAAGATGCACTGGTCTTGTGTTAGATATTTCTTAAAATTTTATCAAATTTTACAACTATTAAATATGCTTTTTCATAACAAAAGCAATTTGTATCCACCGTAGACTTTTGGAAGGGAAATGTACAAAGAAGAAAAGAGGTTTATCACATTTTGAAAAAATGACTTGTATGTTGCTTGAAAGATAAGTCTGTATAAAACATTTCTAAAATTGACATTAAGTCAACAGAAAAATATTGCATCTCTAGAAATATTACATTTCTTGGAAATATGCAGATTTTTAAGAATGCAAATATTGTATCAAGGTAGATTTTTCCACAGCTATGTATATTTTTTTCTCTTAATATCTGATACTGCCACTAAGCAAAATTCTTCTAAATGCATACATGTTAAATGTTTGTAAGAAATATTTCTTAAGGTATGTACCAGCATTCCAGAAATTCTACCCATAAATGTTAAGGTAGAATGTACCCTTTCTGAAAATTTCCACTGCATTTTAATCACAGATGAAATAGAGATTCATTTTATAAATGTTATGCAAAATTACTGACCTGGGAATATTTGAAAATATAACTTATTTCTCACCAAGATGTAAGACTTAACCAAGCGTACTTGGACCTGAATTTGTGGTTCTAGGAAACATAAACATGATGAATATATCATAGATATAGTCACCATTTGCCATTTCAGCAAGTGAAAGGTAGACTTGTGAATATGTGAATACCAGAATATGTGCCAAAATGTTACCACAATTTTATTACTTGCTGCTGTTCTGCTAATTTTAAAATGACTCCATTCAATCTCAATTAAACTTTTAATATGCCACATCTTGGTACATTTTGGCTTGGCAGGAAAATGCCACAAATTTATTCTGGTGGTCTCTCGACACTTATCTGTTGTAGAAATGTTTTAGCTACTTCCTTTCATAGAAGATATATCAAAATATTTAGAACAGAGAATGCAACAAGCTAAGACATATAGTGCCTGAGTAATATTAATATGCAATTGGATTTTGAAGGAAGCAGTTCAGAACTATTAAAAAATAATAATAATAATTCTTTGCTACAAGTCCTAACCCTACACATAGTATAAAATCCAGAAATCGTGGTTGAGAAATGCAACCTCCGAAATTCCAGCAAACACATCAGCACATAAATGTGGTGCCAAGCAGCAGCCCTGTTTGCAAAGCAGAACCTAAGAGGCCAATGGCACTTGGCCCGTCTGAACGGGGCCTTGGAGAAGAACGTGGAACTTGCCTTTGTGGATGGTGCCTGGGTGTAACAAAGAAACATCAGGGGTGAGAGTGTAGCCTGCAGGCTCTTCACACTGTGCAGACTGTACTTGTGCAAGTAAACATATGTGGGTGTCTTGGGCCAAAGAAGGAAAAAAAGCAAGCTGAAGTGAATGGTTTGGAGCAAAGCTGAACACTCTAAAAGTGTGATGGTGATTCCAGGGGATACAGCCTTGTATGTCTACTAGTGAATCAAGTGTGATGTGCACTAACACAGCCATGAAGACTTATACTAATCCTGATGTTTAGGGGGTGAACCCAAATCAGCTCAGATCAGTTACTCGCCTCAGTGTTCAGTTTCATTGAGGTCATTTCAGTTTGCCAATATATTGATAAGAAAGTGAAAGTGTTAGTCGCTCAGTCACATCTGACTCTTTGCAATCCCATGGACTTTAGTCCACCAGGTTCCTCTGTCCATGGAATTCTCCACGTAAGAATATTGAAGTGGTTGTCATTCCGTTCTCCAGTGGATCATCCCAACCCAGGGATCAAACCCAGGTATCCTTCATTGTAGGAAGATTCTTTACAGTCTAAGCCAACAAAGATCCAAATTCCAGTTTGCTACATGTACATGCCAAGAGTCTCCATGGCTCTCATAGAACAGCAGAGGAGTGAATAGGTGATAAAAGACGGCAGAGCTGATAGCAGTTTAAGTCCACAGCTGTGAACAGGCTTCTCCTGTGACTTGCACTTTTCACCCTGAAATGTGTAATTACCCCCTTGAGTAGGATATCATGCTAATCTTTCTTTTTCCTACTTCATTTGCACACATTCTTCCATACATGTTCACAGAAATGCATTATTTTACTTCTTTAGCTGTAAATGTTATACACAAAAGAAGTATTTTTATAGATGAAATCACATTTTCTTCTGGCTTCCAAAATAAATTCTGTAGAAATCCATATATGGCTCTAAGACACATGAGCTAAGATGGTGACCAGTGCAAGCAAGTAAAAACAGGTGATATAATACTTGACCATTGTATAGGGTATCACAGGTTTCAAATCATTTTCACATATATTACTTTATTTCATGCTTACAACCTGGTTAGTAGGACAGAAGTTAGTGCATCAGTGAGGAAACCAATCTGGGTTTAGAGATTTCATGTTGCTTATCAAGGTCCCACAACTGGGAGGTATCCAAGTTTTCAAACTCAGAATTAAGCATTCTTTCCTCTACAATGAAAACTGGATTCAGTTCAGTTCAGTCACTCAGTTGTGTCTGACTCTTTGCGACCCCATGGACTACAGCAAGCTAGGCTTCCCTGTCCATCACCAACTCCCACAGCTTACTCAAACTCATGTCCGTTGAGTCAGTGATGCCATCCAGCCATCTCATCCTTTGTCGTCCCCTTCTCCTCCTGACTTCAGTCTTTCCCAGCATCAGGGTCTTTTCCAATGAGTCAGTTCTTCACATCAGGTGGCCAAAGTATTGGAGTTTCAGCTTCAGCATCAATCCTCCCAATGAATATTCAGGATTGATTTCCTTTAGGATGGACTAGTTGGATCTCCTTGCAGTCCAAGGGACTCTCAAGAGTCTTCTCCAACACCACAGTTCAAAAGCATCAGTTCTTTGCCATTAAGTTTTCTTTATAGTCCAACTCTCACATCCATACATGACTACTGGAAAAACCATAGCTTTGACTAGATGGACCTTTGTTGGCAAAGTAATGTCTCTGCTTTTTAATATGCTGTCTAGGCTGGTCACAGCTTTTCTTCCAAGGAGCAAGCGTCTTTTAATTTCATGGCTGCAGTCACCATCTGCGGTGATTTGGGAGCCCCCAAAATAAAGTGTATCACTGTTTCCATTTTCTCTCCATCTATTTGCCCTGGAATGATGGGACCAGATGCCATGAATCTTAGTTTTCTGAATTTTGAGTTTTAAGCCACCATTTTCACTCTCCTCTTTCACTTTCATCAAGAGGCTCTTTAGTTCTTCTTCACTTTCTGCCATAAAACTGGATTGCTGCCTTATTTTCCCAAATTTCAAGTACATATATAAATAGGCTTCCCAGGTGGCGCTAGTGATAAAGAATCCTCCTGCCAATGCAGGAGACATAGAGATGTGGGTTTCATCCCCGGTTTGGGAACGTTCCCTGGAGAAGGGCATGGCAACCATCTCCAGTTTTCTTGCCTGGAGTGTCCCATGGACAGAGGAGCCTGGTGGGCTACAGTACATAGGGTCACAAAGAGTTAGCCATGACTGAATTGACTTAGCACATATGCATATATATATATGAATAAGTTTCTCTATGTGTCTTATATGTTTTTATATAAAGACATGTAGATGATAGATTTAGCTAGCAATCCTCATATAGACATCTAGATAAGTTTCTGTATAGGTTATATATTTCAATATATTACGTTTTTTTTCTAGAGAGGAGAGAGCTCATCTGCCTAAATTCTTTAATTCTACCTCATCTGAAACTAGGAGAAGACGGGAATATAACATTTCCTTTGAAGTCAGGGAGGGTGAGGAGGAGGACTCTGCTCTGCCAACATGGAAAGAAAGACAGGAGGCACTAACTCCCCATCCTGGAAGTACACCCAGTGTGAGTCACCTATTTTAATGTAATGACAATGGCCTCCACACTTTGAAGTCACTTCTTATATTTGGAAAAGGTGGCATTATCACCTCTAACCTACAAGTCAGGAAATTGGGCTACAGAAAGTTTTATTTAAATGACCTTCCCTTTTAGCACAGTCTGAGTGTGAGGCTTCCCCCACCACCCTCACCTCTACGGGACTTAGGCTGTAAGTAAAACGAGATAAATAGAATGAAAATCTGAGAAAGAGCTGAGTTCATAATGGAAACACTGACACTACCACAATCTGATATCCAAAAGAGAGTCAAAACATGAAAGCATCAAGAGAAGGCCAACATTTGTCTCAGCTGATTTCAGTTTCTCAGTCTCAGGGGTGATTTGGATTAGCTTCAAAATCTTACAGATTATTGAATTGGATTTGTCAGGGCAACATCGGTCAGGGAGTATTTCTTGTTGTTTCATTTGGCACTTCAGGAAGGCACTTTTGCACAATTATGTCAACTCATTGTGTTAACCTTTATCAAGAAAGGCAAGCACCTAAATCCTTGTCAGTCAAGCATTTCATTTTGAAGCAAGGATCTAAGAGTCTAGAACAATAGGCAACTCTTCTTTGCTTCATTAGTGCCTTTAGTTTGATCTTTATCTTTTCACACTCTTTCTCAGGCACATCTGGGCAAGTCTACTTATTAAGCTCTATTTAAAGGAAATTGAAAATTCTACAGTGAAGCTCTCCACTTGACTGAAAGTTTTCCACTCTCAGAAAGAGTGGAAATTGAACATGATTATCTTCCATTTTGAGATTCATTTAAAATAGAAACAGGTGCATCAAAGCCAGGTTGGAGTTAGTAATGAATGGGGAGAAACCACAGTAAGTTCAAGATTCAACAAAATTCATCATGAATAAGGCAGAGAGGTTGACAGAGTGAGCTAGGATACATTAGCAGCCACAAATCTCATTAGTCTGCACCAAGGACAATAAATAGTAGAATTTACTAAGGGATATTTTGAAATGAAAACATAAAGAGGGGTCAAATTTTTTATTATTAATCAGTTATTATTATTAATGATTGATTATTAACTCAATTAGTTCATATTTCCCAAAGTAAAACAATACTCAGAGATGTTTAATTTTCTGCTAATTATTAACAATGTTAAAAATGTTAAGCAAAAAAAAGTCAGTTCCTGGAAACTCTGTATCTGTGACTCTCATGATCTTGCTGTTCAGTTGCTAACTTGTGTCTGACTCTTTGTGACCCCAAGGACTGCAGCACGCCAGGCTTCCCTGTCCTTCACCTTCTCCTGGAAATTTCTCAGACTCATGTCCATTGAGTCGGTGATTCCATCCAACCACCTCATCCTCTGTTGCCCGCTTTTCCTCCCACCTTCAATCTTTCCCAGCATCAGGGTCTTTTCCAATGAGTCGATTATTCGCATCAGGTGGCCACAGTATTGGAGTTTCAGCTTCAGCATCAGTGCTTCCAATAAATATTCAGGGTTGATTTCCTTTAGGATTGACTGGTTTGACCTTGCAGTCCAAGGGACTCTCAAGAGTCTTCTCCAGCACCACAGCTCAAAGGTATCAATTCTTCAGCGCTCAGCCATTTTTATTGTCCAGCTCTCACGTCCATACATAACTACTGGGAAAACCATAACTTTGACTATACTGACCTTTATAGGCAAAGTAAAACTCCTCTACAGAATGGTAAAAGCCCAAATAGGGACCCCATGTTGGTTGTGTTCATCTAGACTCAGTTCTTATAATAGTACCTGGAACATAAAATTTGAATCAGTAGTTATAGAATAAATGAGTGAATAGTACTGTATTTTTAAACTGGCTTGACTATCAAACATCTCTACACCCCTATATATTAGAATGTGTATGAAGATTGAAGAGGATAGGATTTACAAGCAGACAAGATTCTAATCTAAGCCAATCATCAAACAAACTGCATCTCAGTTCCGCCTAATACAAAATGACACTTTTACTACTCACTTGGCCTGGCTGTCTAGGTTGGTCATAACTTTTCTTCCAAGGAATAAGCGTCCTTTAATTTCATGGCTGCAATCACCATCTGAAGTGATTTTGAAGCCCCCCAAAATAAAGTCTGACACTGTTTCCACTGTTTCCCCATCTATTTCCCATGAACTGATGGGACAAGATGCCATGATCTTCATTTTCTGAATGTTGAGCTTTAAGCCAACTTTTTCACTCTCCTCTTTCACTTTCATCAAGAGGCTTTTTAGTTCCTCTTCACTTTCTGCCATAAGGGTGGTGTCATCTGCATATCTGAGGTTATTGATATTTCTCCTGGCAGTCTTGATTCCAGCTTGTGCTTCTTCTTCCAGCCCAGCTTTTCTCATGATATACTCTGCATGTAAGTTAAATAAGCAGGGTGACAATATACAGCCTTGATGTACTCCTTTTCCTATTTGGAACCAGTCTGTTGTTCCATGTCCAGTTCTAACTGTTGCTTCCTGACCTGCATACAGATTTCTCAAGAGGCAGGTCAGGTGGTCTGGTATTCCCATCTCTTTCAGAATTTTCCACAGTTGATTGTGATCCACACAGTCAAAGGCTTTGGCATAGTCAATAAAGCAGAAATAGATGTTTTTCTGGAACCCTCTTGCTTTTTCCATGATCCAGCAGATGTTGGCAATTTGATCTCTGGTTCTTCTGCCTTTTCTAAAACCAGCTTGGACATCTGGAAGTTCACGGTTCATGTATTGCTGAAGCCTGGCTTGGAGAATTTTGAGCATTACTTTACTAGCATGTGAGATGTGCAGTAGTTTGAGCATTCTTTGGCATTGCCTTTCTTTGGGATTGGAATGAAAACTGACCTTTTCCAGTCCTGTGGCCACTGCTGAGTTTTCCAAATTTGCTGGCATATTGATAGCATATTGAAAAGCTGAGACATTACTTTGCCAACAAAGGTCTGTCTAGTCAAGGCTATGGTTTTTCCAGTAGTCATGTATGGATGCGAGAGTTGGACTGTGAGGAAGGCTGAGCACCGAAGAATTGATGCTTTTGAACTATGGTGTTGGAGAAGACTCTTGAGAGTCCCTTGGACTGCAAGGAGATCCAACCAGTCCATTCTAGAGGAGATCAGCCCTGGGTGTTCTTTGGAAGGAATGATGCTGAAGCTGAAACTCCAGTACTTTGGCCACCTCATGAGAAGAATTGACTCATTGGAAAAGACTCTGATGCTGGGAGGGATTAGGGGCAGGAGGAGAAGGGGATGATAGAGAAAGAGATAGCTGGATGGCATCACCAACCTGATGGACATGAGTGTGAGTGAAGTCCGTGAGATGGTGATGGACAGGGAGGACTGGCGTGCTGCAATTCATGGGGTCACAAAGAATCGGACACGACTGAGCAACTGAACTGAACTGAACTGGCCTGGCTGAAGTGTAGTTCATGGACAATGCACGTGCGTGTGCACACAGCTAGCATCCAGAAGAATATCTGATATATAGTACACGTCCAATAAACTGAAACTTTTTACCCATTTAGTACCTAGATTGTTCTGTTAAGTAAGTTTAAATGAAATGCTAAGCCAAAGGCTAGTGCAGTCTTTCATAAATGAGAAACAAATTGTCTAAAAAGAACAAGTGATTTGCTGAAGAATCAAAAATTAGTGCTCTTCAGAGGGATGGGGCCTGCACCAATTCCTGCTGAAGGCAAGTTTCACTGGATCAGTCCTCTAATTTTAATGGCATAGCTATTTTTGGTAAATTCAGCCCATGTTTTCTAAGACCCTGCAAAGCTAAATATATGTGGATCAGTTTCTGTAACCTTCTTTGATATTAATCTTAATCCCTTATATTTTTATAACTTCTCTGTCTTCAAAACAAGGTAAATAAACTTAGCAACTTTACATGGAGTCAGTTATCCTGATGATTTTAGCATGTATCAATTCAGGTTGTCATAAATATCACACACATTGGTTGAACTGATCACTTCAACTTTTTTTTTTTTTGATCCAACACTTCAAGTTTTTAGTTTAATGAAGAGCTCGGTAATACTTAGTAAAACACTCTCTCAACTTAGCAAAACACTAGAAAGACTTAGTCTATGCCTAACATGTGCTCTGATACTGTTAGGTGGCATCTTGCCACTTTGCAGAAGCCTCAAACCACAGTATTCTTTTTAGCAAACTACATCCGGAGAAGCCTTCAGCTCATACTCTTCGTAGTTCCCTGCCCTGCAGCTTCCTCCTGCGCTTGCTTCCATCATGCTGCCATCATAACTGGCTTCTCCACCACCATGGTGTGTCTTATTCCTGCTTCTCCAATCACTTGAATCCTAATTTGCTGTGTGTAGTTAGGAGTCTGAACCCTCAGATCTTCATCTAGTTGTTATTGTTTGTCACTAAGTCATGTCCTACTCTTTGAGACCCCACGGACTGTATTGTATGTAGCCTGCCAGGCTCCTCTGTCCATGGGGGAAGTCTTTATCTTTTACAGAGGCAACTGCGAAATCCAGCAGTGAAACATTTAGAGCAGTGAAAACACAGGACTTGGGGCAGATTCTCTTTGAGTCCTGTAATGCAGAGGCAATAAGCCTTGACCATCCTTAGCTTCTTTGACTGAGGCTGCCTCATCCATGTATCAAGGGTGGCGAAAACATGGATAGTTGCAACTCCTGACTCAGAGGTTCTAAGTCTGTGAAAACACTCCGAAAACTGTAAGTGCACTCCAAATACTGGTGGCTTTGGAGATGCTTACCAGAAGATCTCCTTCACCTTGGGTATACTTGCTACAATGAGATGGATGTTGATAACCACTAAATTGGTGAGTAATAACACCGTTAGGAAACTTCAGCATGTAGATGTAAAGTGTATTAGTCAGCTTAGGCTGCTATAACAAAACACCATTAACTGGGTTTCTTAAACAACAGGCATCTATCGCTCACAGTTCTGGAGGCTGAGAAATCCAAGACCAAGGTGCCAGCAGATTTGGTACCTGGTGAGGGTCTTCTTTCTGGTTTGCAGATGACTGCTTTCCTACTGCACCCCCCCACATGATGAAGATAATTCCAATCTCTTCTTCCTCTTACGGTGCTGGTGGTGGTCTAGTTGCTAAGTCATGTCTTACTCTGTGACACTATGGGCTATAGTCCGCCAGGCTCCTCTGTTCACTGGATTTCCCAGGCAAGGATAATGCTGGAGCAGGTTGCCATCTCCTTCTCCAGGGGATCTTCCTAACCCAGGGATCAAACCTGTGTCTCCTGCACTGGCAGATGGATTCTTTACCACTGAGTCACCAGGGAAGCCTTTTGTACCCCTTATGAGGACAATAATTTCATCACAGGGGCTCTCCCCTCCTGACTTTTCCTAAGCTTGATTACTTCCTAAAGGCCCCACCTTGTAAAATCATCACTTTGGGGTTAAGTTTCCAGCACCCGAATTTAGTGAGGGGAACACAAATGTTCATATTTAACATAAGTCAAACTATTTTGAAAATATCCAAGACATCACATATATGAATGCACTGAGCTAGGAGCTAGGTGTAGAATTCTAATTCAGACTTTCTATCTTGCTCTATAGACTGGGAAAGTCACTAGGCAAGTTAGCAATTAACTATGTGCCCCACACCATGCTGGGTATGTGGTGTGTGGCACACATGTACTATTTCTAATCTTAAAATGTTATAGCAAAGTAAATAGAATTTTCCTGTTTTGTAGTTGAGATTCCATGGCGCTTAGTAGCATGGCTAAGATTACAGGTGTACTAAACAGAAACCCCAAGATTCAGACCTTGTTCTGTTTCCAAAATCCCCTTCCTGCCCCACTTTATCATGTTGTGATTTCATCCTAGGTTGTCTTATCTGTGAGTCTGATGGTCACTCCAAAGGTTTTCTTAGGTTTTGTTCAACTCTAAAATGTGACAATTGACTGTAGGTGATGGGTATCTAGACTGCACAGATGAGCCAGTAAAGTAGCTCTAAATAGATCAACCAGGGTACCTACAAGTGGAATTTAAGTGTACAAAAATGCAAAGGCTCTTTGTTCTCTAGCTCATGGGAAGCAGGTTGGTGTTCAGCTCTACCTCTCTGAGCATCCTTCCCCTTGATTCCAGTCTGCAATGCAAATTAGGCGATTTGGGCATCTCACAACCAAAAGTGTTTGGGAATCTCTGCAATAAATGAACCATCTGACTACATATAACAGAGAGAGTGCTTTGTTGCTTGTAACTATTGAACCGATATTATCAGAGCCATGCTATAACTCTCAAAATGACTTTATTTCCCCAGGAAAAAGTCATAACATAATTTATGCATTCTCTAGCACGTACAGCTGAAGCAGCCCATACATAAATTGCAAAAGCAACTGGCAGAGCAAAAAAAAAAAAAAAAACTAACCAGTGATCTTTTGAACATTCCTAAGTTACTGTACTTATGTGAAAGCTTCTTTAAACAAATAATCATGCTGCATTTTGAAGACTTTATTAGGTAAAGCAGGACATATTTTCACCTTCCACTGCTGACCAACATGTTCTGTGATGCAGTACAAAATTCTGCTTGTATGATTCTAATCTTTTCTTTCCATTGATTCTGTCATTTTCAAAGTACAAAGCACTGTAGAACTATGCAAAGTAGTTACCACAGAATGCACTCCTTGACCTAGGTGATGTTTAAAAGTTTATCAAGCATGCATATCTTTGAAATATTAAGATTAGAGTTTCCTGGACCAATCGTAGAGCTGGTACTTCCTCTTGGTTTGTAGGTCAGCTTCTACATTTTACAGCCAGAAACTGACCTTGACCTTCTTCATAGAAACAAAACTGTGGAAGTACAGGCTGCTGTGGTTCCTACAATGCCCTCCTTTCCAGGCAGCCTTCCAGGAATGGGAAAGACACTAAGGGACAAAGGAGAAAGATGCAAAATGTAGCATCCTGTGGGAAAAACCATACTCATGCAATTAACTGAAAGCCACAACTCCTTAAAGGGAAAGGTGCCCTAAAACCAGCTCTTTCAAGAAACAGTGAATCTTGCAAACTGGGTGTGATTGCACCATACTGCTTCAGTCTAGAACAAGTAGATATACTCAGCTCACATGCAAAAGAAGCCAAAGACCCATTACTTCTCTCGTTATGGCTTACTTCTCTCGTTATGACGTTATGGCTTCACATAAAAAATGTTCTGACTCATTCATGTTGAACGTTAAGAAGAGGGTGGACTTTTCTCTAATAGAGAATAATAAAATTACTACCTTTAATTATGTCATGAAGCTTCCCAGGTGACGCTAGTGGTAAAGAACCTGTCTGCCAATGTAGGAGACGTGGGTTCAATCCCTAGAGTCAGGAAGATCCCCTGGAGAAAGAAATGGCAACCCACTCCAGTATTCTTTCCTGGAGAATCCCATGGACAGAGCAGCCTGGCAGGCTATAGTCCAGAAGGTCACAAAGAGTCAGACACAACTGAAGCAACTTCACACACACACAATTATGTCATAGATCACATTGCCTGTTAAAAGTGGTTCATGATTTAGGGTGTCCTTAGTTAACAGTTTAAAACTGGATGCTGTTATTCCTGTGAGATTTTAAAAAACAGTAATTCATAGATACAATAATGGCAAAGATTTCCTTTCTTCCTCCAAAGGCAAATAATCCTCTCAGTTTACTTGCTATTTTAAAACTGAGGGTTGATTAGAAGTCAAAATTTACTATTCTTTAGAGCCTGTGCAAATTACAAAATGAAAGCAAACTAGCTGTATATAAATATAATAAATATCTCAAATTTAGTTTAAGTATAATATTTATTTTTGTTAAAGATAAAAGGCAGTATCCTTTTGAATAAGACCACCCAATTTATAAAAACCTTAATTGAGATTTTCTAGACCAGAACATGAAATTTACACCCATAAACAGTCCTATAAACTATAACAGAATGTCTAATGGGGCCTTTTGCAAAGATAAAACCTAGATCAAAAGGGCTCAGTAACAAAAATAAGCACCATGTCAGTGGGTTGTTTGTTTTTGTTTTATTTTTTCAAAGAGAAATAGAAATGTACCAGGCTCTAGTAAACTTCAAGCCTTGTTTGAGTAGCTCCCTGAATGTGTAATGCTGTATCATGCCTAGATTATTTTCAAAATCAGTTCCCTCTGTACTAAGTACCTCATACCTCTTTTCCTGACACGTTTAGAGCCAGTACCCAGTTCCTTGACCATTGCTTTAGGTACTGGTTAAATCAAACCACGACATTGGCAAGGCGACACAGTTCTCTTTCAGCACTTCTTACATCATTTGGTTAAGAAAGTCCCCATTTGCTACACTTTTCCCTCTGGGCAGAAATCAAGCTAAGCTGTTTTTGCCCTGAGATCTTGATAGGATTAAACTTAATTAAACTTCCTAGCACAAGATTATGTTCCAGCTACAATACATAAATGCTATCTTATATTATTGCTGTTATCATGATTGGGCTGCTGAGCCTACAGAGAGTATGGACACAATTCATCCAACACCACATGCACTGGCTTGTATAGCTGCACTGGTGACGTCACTCACGTTTTCTCCAGTCACCAGGTCCTTCTCTCCTTCCCCTGAGTGCCCACTGTACCTTAACCATGGTGGACGGTTTGTGGTGTGAGGCCGAGAGGCAACATGACAGATCGATGGAGAAAAATTTTACTGTGTCTTTGATTTTGCTACAGACATAGAACTGTGTATTTTTGATCAGTTCTCACTGACTTCTGGTAGAATCCCATGTTTATCTGGGATATAAAATTAATGGTTTTCTTGTACACTGTTCGTGGGAATGTAAATTGGTGGAGCCACTGTGGAGAACAATATAGAGGTTTCCCAAACACTAAAAATAGACCTACTGTATGACCCAGTGATTCTACTCATCAGAATATATCCAGACAAACAAAAGCACTAATTTGAAAAGATACATGCACCCCGATGCTCATAGCAGTATTATTTGTAACAGCTAAGATATAGAAACTGCCGAAGTGTCCATCAACAGATGGATGGAGATGTCACACACACACACACACACACACACACACACACACATGGAATACTACTCAGCCATTAAAAAGAACAAAACGTTGCCATTTGGATGCAACATGGATGGACTTGGAGGGCTTTCAGTTCAGTTCAGTTCAGTCGCTCAGTTGTGTCCGACTCTTTGTAACCCCATGAATTGCAGCAAGCCAGGCCTCCCTGTCCATCACCAACTCCCAGAGCTCACCCAGACTCACGTCCATCGAGTCTGTGATACCATCCAGCCATCTCATCCTCTGTCGTCCCCTTCTCCTCCTGCCCCCAGTCCCTCCCAGCATCAGAGTCTTTTCCAATGAGTCAACTCTTCACATCAGGTGGCCAAAGTACTGGAGTTTCAGCTTTAGCATCATTCCTTCCAAAGAAATCTCAGGGTTGATCTCCTTCAGAATGGACTGGTTGGATCTCCTTGCAGCCCAAGGGACTCTCCAAGGGACAGTCCAAGAGTTTTCTCCAACACCACAGTTCAAAAGCATCAATTCTTCGGCGTTCAGCCTTCTTCACAGTCCAACTCTCACATCCATACATGACCACTGGAAAAACCATAGCCTTGACTAGATGGACCTTAGTCGGCAAAGTAATGTCTCTGCTTTTGAATATGCTATCTAAGTTGGTCATAACTTTTCTTCCAAGGAGTAAGCGTCTTTTAATTTCAGGGCTGCATTCACCATCTGCAGGGATTTTGGAGCCCCCCAAAATAAAGTCTGACACTGTTTCCACTCTTTCCCCATCTATTTGCCATGAAGTGATGGGACCGGATGCCATGATCTTCATTTTCTGAATGTTGAGCTTTAAGCCAACTTTTTCACTCTCCTCTTTCACTTTCTTCAAGAGGCTTTTTAGTTCCTCTTCACTTTCTGCCATAAGGATGGTGTCCTCTGCACATCTGAGGTTATTGATATTTCTCCCAGCAATCTTGATTCCAGCTTGTGTTTCCTCCAGTCCAGCGTTTCTCATGATGTACTCTGCATATAAGTTAAATAAGCAGGGTGACAATATGGAGGGCTTTAGGTTAAGTCAAACACAGAAAGATGAATACTGTATGATATCACTTATATGTGGAATCTAAAAAATACAAGAAACTAGTGAATATAACACAAAAGAAACAAACACACAGATACAGAGAACAAACTACTGGTTACCAGGGGGAGCAGAATAAGAGGGGAGTGGAAATACAAATTATTGAGCATAAGATAGGCTTACGGATATACTGTAAAACTTGGGGAATGTAACCAATATTTGTAAAAATCAAATCCCTTATGACTATACAGTGGAAGTGAGAAATAGATTTAAGGGACTAGATCTGATAGACAGAGTGCCTGATGAACTATGGATGGAAGTATGTGACATTGTACAGGAGACAGGAATCAAGACCATCCCCAAGAAAAAGAAATGCAAGAAAGCAAAATGGCTGTCTGAGGAGGCCTTACAAATAGCTGTGAAAAGAAAGGAAGCAAAAAGCAAAGGAGAAAAGGAAAGATATACCCATTTGAATGCAGAGTTCCAAAGAATAGCAAGGAGAAATAAGAAAGCCTTCCTCAGCGATCAATGCCAAGAAACAGAGGAAAACAACAGAATGGGAAAGACTAGAGAACTGTAAATGGGAAGTAACCTTTAAAAATTTTACACAAAATTTTAGAAAAAAATTTTTAAAGAATTTACCAGACCAAGAAGAAAAATAATGGCTTTCTTTTTGTTTTAATATATGATATATACTACTAGTATAATTACATATACTAATCTATGATAAGTTTAAATCAGGTGGTTACATTACCAGATTGTTATGTTTAGAAAACTTAGATATTATTAATCTTCACTACTGTTTGTTTTTAAACAAGAAAGAAAGTTTTTGATATCAAATATTTTTGTAAAAGGTAAACCAAAAAGCAAGTAAATATGTGAGGTGATGGGATATGTTAATTAATTTGGTGGGAGGACTCCTTTTTCCCAATGTGTGTGTGTATACATATATATGTATATATAATCATCACATTGTACACTTTAACTATCTTACAATTTTATTTGTCAATTATACAATAAAGCTGAAAAAAGTGAACTGAGTTACCAACTGGGGCAATCAATTAGTTTTTCATAATATTTAATACCACAGATACTTGGATATATTTAGAAATTCAGAAATACCTATATTTTTGTCATTGTATTAGTTCAGTAGAAACCTGCTTACATATTTTCATCCCTAAATAACATATAATTGTAAAGTGATATAATTGATTTCACGTGGCATATGCAAAATTTCATCTTTATTCTACAGTCATATTAGCTGTGTGCTTTTCTTTGTCTGGAGATGCAATTCAGCAAACTACTCATAAATGCCAACCCTGTGCAAATGAGAGTGTTTGATGATCTCAAGGAGATAATGATAAATCCCTGACTTCTAGGAACTTATAGTTTAGCAATATGTAAACTATATTGTCTGTATTTTTCCTGTCTTCTCTCCCTCTTTTTTTTTTATTGACAGTGGCCCAGGAAATTTAACTAGCAATTTTAGAGGCCTATAAAATCAGAAGCAGATTGACTCTCAGTCTTTAAAGATTTTAAGCAGAATTATAATGGCAGCAAACAGGCAGATATGGCAGTAAGAAAATAATTTTTATAATGTAACACTGTCTCCCTGATTCACTAGCATAGACTCAGTTCAGTTCAGTTCAGTCGCTCAGTCATGTCCGACTCTTTGCGACCCCATGAATCGCAGCACGCCAGGCCTCCCTGTTCATCACCGACTCCCGGAGTTCACTCAGATTTACGTCCATCGAGTCCGTGACGCCATCCAGCCATCTCATCCTCGGTCGTCCCCTTCTCCTCCTGCCCCCAATCCCTCCCAGCATCAGAGTTTTTTCCAATGAGTCAGCACCTCCATATTAACAAAGGTTAACGTGATACTAGCATTACTACAATCTCTGGGGAAAGTTCTTCCTGTTTGTTTTTTGCTATTGGTGTTGATTTTTAAAGTATTTATTGAATTTGTTACAACATTGCTTCTGTTTTATGTTCTGCTTTTCTGGTCATGAGTCATGCGGGATCTTGGCTCCCTGACCAGGGGTCCAACTCACATCCTCTGCTCTGGAAATCAGAGTCCCAACCGCTGGACCACCACGGAAGTCCCCGCACTTCCTTTCTAACTTGCAGCAGTGGAGCCTTTCCATCCTGCGTATACGCTTAGTTTTAGTCACTGTTGAACAGCAGCCTTTTTGTGTGTATTCAGTCAATGGAAATCCAGGATGTCTCTGTGATGCTCTTTTCAGAATGTGAATCATTTTAGCCAATAGAGAATAAATCGACTTCCCACGGTTCGACCGTTTTACTAGAGGGCCATAATACAGATTTCCTATGAGAATAAAGACCTCTACATCAAAGTATTAAATATGGTGTCTTAGTTTGCCAGGGCTGCCATAACAAAATACCACATACTGGGTGACTTAACAGAGATTCATTCTTTCGGGGTTCTGGGGGCTGGAAGCCTGAGATGGAGGCTTTGGCGGGGTGGGCTTCTCCTGAAGCCACTCTCCCTGGATTATAGTTGACTGCCTCCGTGCCATGTCCTGACACAACCTTTCCTCTGTGGACACACTGCCGGGACACGCTCTTTTATAAGGACATCTGCCATAGTGGGTGAGGGCCCCACCCTTATGACCTCATTTAACTTTATCTCTTTAAAGGCCCTATTTCTAAAACAGGGCCATCAAGGGGTTATGTGATTTTTTTTTTTTTTTTTTTTTTTTTGGTGGGAGGAACACAATCCAGTTCCTAATGTAAAACCCCCAAAACCTTCAGTCTCATGGGTATTATAATCCCATTGAAAGAAACTTTCCTTAATATTTAGGAGGATTCTTTCAAAACCTCTGAAACAGTAAATTAGGTAGAGTATAAAATGCAGCTGTCATCAATTTTACTCCACATCTCAAGTTTAAGAAATGCCACATTTGTTATTTTTCTTAATGTTATTGAATCTGAACCACAGGCTCTTGGAAAATCAGTTGTGGTTATTGCTGGATCTCCATCACCCTACCCAATGGAGATCAAGGAAAGCTTACTTGGTTGAGAATACTTGGAGAAGCTTCCTGGTGACCACCACGCTGGTCATCAGAGTGGGCAGGCTTCTCACTGCCCAACCTACATAGTGGCCCCAGGGCTGAGATGTGGTGTGGATGCTCACTGAGGGTGGGAGCTCAGTGCCTATGGTCTGACCTCCCTAGGGAGCACAGAGAGTTCTACTACTCTTCATGCTCGCAAACCACCAGCTTGCCCCCTTTCTCAGATTCAGAGAAGATCCTCCACCTTCTCCCAGCCTGCTGCTAAGCTGCTAAGTCGCGTCAGTTGTGTCTGACTCTGTACGACCTCATAGACGGCAGCCCACCAGGCTCCTGTCCCTGGGATTCTCCAGGCAAGAACACTGGAGTGGGTTGCCATTTCCTTCGCCAGTGCATGAAAGTGAAGTCGCTCATTTGTGTCCGACTCTTTGAGACCCCATGGACTGCAGCCTACCAGGTTCCTCCGTCCATGGGATTTCCCAGGCAAGAGTACTGCAGTGGGGTGCCATTGCCTTCTCCCACTCCCAGCCTATCACTTCGATTTCTCTCATCATTTACCCCTCTGCAGTGGGTCCTCCTCTCACCTGGGTTTAGAAATCCAGTCTTCTCTCTACAGCAGTCATTTTTTTTTTTTCTCACTAACACAAAAATAAAGAATAACAAAAAGCCTGAACTGAGCTGTCTTGTAGGCTGACTTATTCACTAGAGATGACAGCTGAAGTCTACACAATCCCAGAAAATGAAAAATTCCACATCTGTCTCCTCATAGGAACCAGGAGAACATGAATACTTTCTAAGAGACAATGAGACGTCATAAACTAAAAAGATAAAGAGATTGAATGAGTTTCATTATAGGCTCTTTAAATGTCTTTACAACTGTCTATGTTTTACTTCTTCAACCTGCCTTGCATTCTAAATTTGTGAGGCATGTCAAAATGAGTCTCCAGTCTCTTTCGTGGTGAGAGGAAAACTGACATCAAGAGCAAGGAGATAGGGGGAGCGATGTGATTTCTGCCACCAACACTGTTTTCCCCATTACATATGACTCTATTGTTCTAACTGGATCCAAATTTCAGAGATGGCACTTGGGGAAATCTCAATGGCCCAGTGACCATTCTGGAATCAAATAAATTCCACAAACGTGTTGCTAAGGAATTGGACTGATCGAACATGAATTATATAAACAGAGTTGAAAGTATTTTCCAGCTAAGACACCAAATCAGCATTTGTATTATTGGATATTTTACTTATTCCTTCTAGCTAGCTTACAATAAATGAATAGGAAGAACCAAATTAATTTTTGTCTTCTTTGACATTACTCAGAATTTCTACATTCAGGATTTTTATAATAAAGAGATATTTTGTATACCTGTTTTTTTTGAAAATTACATCAAATATAATTCAAAGGTCATAATTTTTAAAAAGAATTTGTCATGTCAAAAGTATTATCACTAAATTTTCCCATATTAAGCTTCTTTTGTCAAAGACTTACTTTGTCATATTTTGAAGAGATGTAAAGGATGAAATAATATGATTTCTGGGATTTGCTTCAAAATAATCCAGAACTAGCAGAGAAATGAAACACAATTGACCATGAGATGTTAATTTCAGAAGCTTTGTGATGATTACATGCTGGTTCATTATAGTATTCCCTCTACTTTTTGTATATAGTTCAGGTGTTCTGCAATTGAAAAAGTTGAAAACAGGAAGTAAAACTTCAGAATTGAATTTAGTACTCCTTATGAAAAATAAAGACCAACAGTAAATACAATAGCAGGGTAAATGTATAACTTTACTAGAGAACATTGGACACCTGTCAGGGTGATGCAGGAAATTTCAACTTCTTCTTGGAAGTGCTCAGAATCCCCAGGGAACCAAGCTCTTTTGTCTTCTGTCATGATTGTGAAAGCTGATGGGTGTGTCGGTCACCCCTGAGAGTAGTTCTTTGGGGGATAGCATCCTTATGTCAGCTACTGCCAACTGGTGCTTGTGCTGTTTTAATATTCTCTGAGGTCTTGTCAACTAGCAGCTGTACTTCTGCAAAGAATCGAAAACCTAACCCCAGTGGCAATTCTCCCTGCCCTCGTAATCTAATAATGAGATAGAGAAACAGCAAGAGGCAGTGCAGCTGACCCTTCCCCTTTATTTCACCTTAATCTTGGGGTCCCACTAAAGAAAAATATACTCTTTCTAGACTTATTCATTAAATGATAGAGGGAGCCTTTCCAGGTGTTACAAGGTACACACAAAACCATCAATCATTTTCTCTCCCTCCAAAAAGCTCACATCCAAGTTAGAGTCAGAATACACAAGGATGAAATAAGTTAGAAATGCAAGGTTGTGTAGGACGCATGCCCACTGAATAAAACAGACACCAAATGTTGTACTGTGGCAGGGTAGGGAAGACCCCATCGTCGGGGGAGTAAACTGGAAAAGTTTTCACAAGAGGATGACATTTAAGTGGAGGCTGTAACCACACCTAAATTCACACAAAGAGGGACTTCACTGGTGATACAGTGGTTAGGAATCCACCTTCAAATGCAGGGGAAGCAGCTCCTGGTCAAGGAGCTAAGACCCCACATGCCACGGGGCAACTAAAGCTGTGCACCTCGAGCGTCGTAACTAGACAAGCCCACGTGCCACAGCAAAGACCCAGCACAGCCAAAGAGCTAAATACAATTCACACAGAGGGTGAAGGACTAAGCTAGTGGCACGTTATACACTAGAAAGTGCCCCAGAACTGAAGCCAGACAGACCCACTTCCGATTCCCACCGTCATCTCTGAACTCTGTCCACTCATTTGTGAATCACGCAAGGAGGTTGTAAGATCTGAAAATATTAACACTTGGCATTGTTGTTGTTCAGTCACTCAGTCATGTCCAACTCTTTGCAACCCCATGGACTGCAGCATGCGAGGCTTCCCTGTCCTTCACCATCTCCTGGAGAGCGCTCAAACTCATGTCTCCTCCTCCTGCCTTCAGTCTTTCCCAGCATCAGAGTCTTTTCCAATGAGTCAGCTTTCCGTGTCAGATGGCTGATGTTTTGGGGAAAAGCCTATTACTAAGTAGGCTGCTAATAAATGATCGCTCTCTTCTCCATTGTGTAGGAAGCCATAGGAAAAACATTTCTAAGTAAAAACTACAGCCAGATTGGAGAGACCTTGAACGTCAGACTAAGGGGTTTAGACTTTTATAGGTGTCCAGTGGATTTCAGCAGAGAATGTCATGGTGAAAGTTGTATGTGGAAAGATGATTACTCTTACAGTGATTATGCAAGGTTGTTGAGAAGGGCGACTTGATCTAGAGAAGTTACACTAGAAAGTTAATACCACGATCTGAACAGTAAGTATTAAGGGTGGGAATGGGGTTGTGGCCAAAGATGAATTTACCATGGAGCTAATGAAGCTTCATTTTTGGCCCCTTACTTTGAAGAACCTCATCTGGGGCCTCAGAAATGAGACGAAGATGACAACAGTTTTGCATAATCATGCCGTGTTGTCAACTTTTGCAATAATAAGGTATTAACTGGTGAAGACTACTGTCTCTTTCTACCTATTAGTCAGTTTGGACGTCCATAACAAAATGCCATAGACTGGAGGTGCTTCAACAAAAGAGATCTGTTTTCTCATAATTCTAGAGGCTGGACATCTGAGACCAGGGAGTCAGCATATGAAGGTCTGGTGAGAGACCTCTCCTGCCTCTTCCTGCCTTGGAGAAGCTCACTGTGCACTCATGGGGCCCTTCCTCTGTGCTCAGGTGGAGAGAGTTCTTTTCTTGCTCTTGTTGTTTAGTCGCCAAGTCATGTCTGATTCTTTGCGACCCCGTGAACCGCAGTATGCCAGGCCTCCCTGTCCATCACCAATTCCCAGAGTCCACCCAAACCCATGTCTGTTGAGTTGGTGATGCCATCCAGCCATCTCATTCTCTATTGTCCCCTTCTCCTCCTGCCCTCAATCTTTCCCAGCATCAGGGTCTTTTTCTAAATGAGTTAGCTCTTCACATCACGTTGCCAAAGTATTGAAGTTTCAGCTTCAAAATCAGTCCTACCAATGTACACCCAGGACTGATCTCCTTTGGGATGGACTGGTTGGATCTCCTTGCAGTGCAAGGGACTCTCAAGAGTCTTCTCCAACACCACAGTTCAAAAGCATCAATTCTTCAGCACTCAGCTTTCCTTATAGTCAACTCTCACATCCATACATGACCACTGGAAAAGCCATAGCCTTGACTAGATGGACCTTTGTTGGCAAAGTAATGTCTCTGCTTTTGAATGTGCTGTCTAGGTTGGTTATAACTTTCCTTCCAAGGAGTAAGCATCTTTTAATTTCATGGCTGCAATCACCATCTGCAGTGATTTTGGAGCCCAAAGAAATAGTCAGCCACTGTTTCCACTGTTTCCCCATCTATTTGCCATGAAGTGATGGGACTGGATGCCATGATCTTCATTTTCTGAATGTTGAGCTTTAGGCCAACTTTTTCACTCTCCTCTTTCACTTTCATCAAGAGGCTTTTTAGTTCCTCTTCACTTTCTGCCATAAGGGTGGTGTCATCTGCCTATCTGAGGTTATTGATATTTTTCCTGGCAATCTTGATTCCAGCTTGTACTCTTCTTCCAGCCCAGCGTTTCTCATGATGTACTCTGCATAGAAGTTAAATAAGAAGACTGACAATATACAGCCTTGACGTACTCCTTTTCCTATTTGGAACCAGTCTGTTGTTCCATGTCCAGTTCTAACTGTTGCTTCCTGACCTGCATATAGGTTTCTCAAGAGGCAGGTCAGGTGCTCTGGTATTCCCATCTCTTTCAGAATTTTCTGCACTTTATTGTGAGCCACACAGTCAAAGGCTTTGGCATAGTCAATAAAGCAGAAATAGATGTTTTTCTCAAACTCTCTTGCTTTTTCCATGTTCTTACATGGACACAAATTAATCTGATCTTGAGGTCACCACCTTTATGCCTTAATCTGTCGCTAATCCCTTCCAAAGCCCCCTCCTCCTACCTATCACGTTTGGCATTTGGACCTCAGCACAGGAATATTGGAGGGACACAAACATTCAGTTCATGATGCACCCATACTTTCCTCCCTTGTCACTTTCCTCTTGTACTCTACAGAAACTGTAGGCATTTGGGGAATGAGAGTAGGGGAATTTGAATTGAACAAAAATTTAGTTTGGGTTTAGTGAGGCATATTTATGTGGTTTTCATTCACCTCCCCCACCCCACCCCCTAGTTTAAGTTGTTAGTGTCTTTCCCTATGCAGAAACAGTTTCACAAGTCCTCCGTTGCCTCAGTGCTATCTCAACAGGAAGGTGCAGGACAACAGATTATAACATAACATCCCTTGAGGCCCTTAGGATCTAAAGGTGCAAGTGATGGAAGAAAAACAATTTTGAAATGTACAGAGCCTGTAGAAAGTCTGTGAAAGATTCTTCCAATGATCAGATGTATAAAGTTGGAAATAGATTATTTAGTTCTCATTGGTAACTAGTCATAATAGATGGCCTCTCCTATAGGGAATTTATTCAAGAATGCAGCATATACATTATAACTGTTTAACTGTATTATAACTGTAGATACACAATACTTTGTTTCTTTTTAAATCATAGTTGTACAAAGTAGAATTCTCAAAATTCCTAGGTTTATATAACACAAACCTTCAGCACCAACTCACAGAAAGTCTAAAGTAGATCATTCATGGACAAAAAATTGACAGTTTTTTCATAAATTTGAGAACAACTTACAATTGAAAACAATTTACGTGACATTTCCCACAATGATCTGTAATGCTGAAAAATACTTTTATAAACTATTAATTTTTTTAAATTTCAATCCATCAAGTTGGAAAACAGACTTATCTTTCTAGTCTCTCTCTAGTAAATGTTCCACAATCCTTAGCTTATAAAAGTTGATCATCAACAAGTATGGAGCCAAGAAAAAATGTTTCTGGAGGGGGCGGGGGGTGGGGGGGTGGGATTGGGATGCAGAGAATTATTTTAAATGTTTTGTTTCTTAATGGATTTTGTAATGTTTGTGGTATTTATATCTGATCCTTTATCTCAGTCTAAATATTGGATTAGCCAAAAATTTTGTTCATAAAAGCTTACAGGAAAACCTGAAGGAACTTTTTGGCCCACTCAGTAAAAATTAACTTCAATTTCTAATTTTATGTTTGTAACTTCTTTTGTTTTTTTTTTTTTCTAAAAGGGGGTTCCTATGGCACCTGACTCCAGTACTCTTGCCTGGAAAATCCCATGGACAGGAGAGCCTGGTGGGCTGCCGTCTATGGGGTCGCACAGAGTCAGATAGAACTGATGCCTTCACTTTCACTTTTCACTTTCATGCACTGGAGAAGGAAATGGCAACCCACTCCAGTGTTCTTGCCTGGAGAATCCCAGGGACAGAGGAGCCTGGTGGGCTGCCGTCTACGGGGTCGCGCAGAGTAGGACACGACTAAAGCGACTTAGCAGCAGCAGCAGCAGCAAGGCTAGATCTACCCTCTGACTATAGCAATGAAAATAAGACAAACAGCATGAATCCAGACTTTGAAGACACTTCAAAACATCTCTGTGAGTTCTATTTGCTCTCTAGGAAGGGACCTTATCTCGCTCAGTCGCTCAGCTGTGTCTGAATGTTTGCAGCCCATGGACTGTAGCCTGCCAGGCTCCTCTGTCTATGGGACTCCCCAGGCAGGCATACTGCAGTGGGTGGCCATTCCCCAGGATTTTTCTGAGCCAGGGATCAAACCCACGTGTCCTGTGTCTCCTGCATTGCAGGTGGACTCTATACCACAGGGCCACCTGGGAAGCCATGTTACTCCCCTAGAGTAGGCTGTTTTATGGGCTACAAAAATATTTCCCACCCCTCCTTCAGCGCTAGACTTTTCCGAAACATGCTCTAATGACACAGTTTGAAACACTCAAGTGGAAAATAAACAGAAATTTACCACATCTTCAGTGTCTCACGGACACATTCTTTCTCCCCTGCAGCAAGCTACAAACTCATCTTTCTCTCTGTGACCTTATCAGTGCCACCCCCAGACCATTTTCCAAACTCTGGACAAAGTTATCTTTCGAATATGCAAATCCGGTTATACTGCCATCTGATCAGAACTCTTATTACTTTTAGGAAAAAAGCACCATCTTTAACAGAGAGACGTAGATATTGGGGGATCCTTTCTCAAGTAATTGTTCCCATTTATCTATCTGATTGACCAGAAAGTTTGTTTGGGTTTTTCCATAATATCTTACGGAAAAATCCAAACAAACTTTCTGGCCAACCTAATACATGACTTCCATGGGATCTTTCCTGACTGCAAGTCTGAGTCATGCGCTACTCACAGCTGCTGGTCTCCTGTGCAAAGACTTAGCTCACTATATGTTGTTCACTGTTTGTTTCCTCCACAGTATACTTGTTCACCACAAACCCCTTTTGAAAAAAAAAGATGGTAACCATGACCACTTTATTCGTGCTTCTCTTCTCCCTGCCTCACACAGCTCAGGCACATACAAGGCTCTCAATATATATTTGCTGAATAAACAAGTAAAGTAGTCACTCAGCATGAGCAAAATTGCAGTAAATGAATGGAGGGTGGGATAAACACTCATGAAACCATCCCCCACCTTAACAGTAGAGCAGCCCTGGGACCTAGAAACTCCTCTGTGTATTGTACTCCATTTCTTCATCTCGGCACCCAGAATGCCCCGGAAGTCACCACCCTTCCAAACTTTGCTTTCCCTTCTCTCACTGGCTTGCTTGTTCCTTAGGATCATATCATAGATGTAGGCAAACCAAAAAAAGAAAAAAAAAATGTGTTGCTTACTTGTAATGATTTCGAACTTTGTAAGACTGGCGGCGTACTGTAAGTACTCTGCAACTTGCACTCTTAATGACATAGTGTTTCTAAGCTTCATCCGTTAATAATGTGTGTAGCTGTAGTTCGCTCGTTTTCACTACTATGTGGTACTGCCATGAATAAACTTACTACTATCAACTTATCCATTTTGTTCATATTCTTCCAGCCACCCAGCTCCCTAGATCCTGACCGATTTTATTTTCCAAAGATGGTATATCAGTATTCCTCATGCCATATGTGACATCTTCTTTATCCATTCTATCAATAGACATTTAGATTATTTCTATGTCTTGGCTGTTGTAAATACTGCTGCAATGGACATAGGGGTGCATATATCTTTTCTAATTATGATTTTCCCTGGATACATGCCAAGGAACAGGGTTTCTGGATCATATGGTAACTCTATTTTTAATTTTTTGAGGAACCTCCATACTATTTCCTACACTGGCTGTACCAATTTACATTCCCACAAACAGTGTAGGAGGGTTCCCTTTCTCTACGCTCTCTCGGCATTTGTTATGTATAGATTTTTTTAATGAAGATCATTCTAACTGATGTAAGGTGATACCTCATTGTAGTTTCGATTTTCATTTCTCTAATAATCATTGATGTTGAGCATCTTTTCATGTGGCTCTTGGCTATCTGTATGTCATCTTCAGAGAAATGTCTGTTTAGGTCTTCTACCCATTTTTCAATTAGTTCTTTTGGTTTTTGGTTAAGCCAAAAAGGTTTTGGTGTAGTTTGTTTTATAGTAACTGGAATAATCTCTTTAGGAACTGTCCATTTTCTGGGCCCCATGTCCTTCTGGGGAAATTTTCCCTTTGCCTTCAAGGCTCTTCCAATTCTAATCAACCAACATCCATTTTTCCTGATACCCATCATAGCTCCATCTAACCAGATTAACTCATAACTGTTTATTAAAATTCTCTATAAAAACAATTCTGTAAAATGTTTCTGTTAAAATCCTTTCTCCCTGCCCTCACTAATGTCCAGGACTCCCTGCCTCCTGCTCAAGCTGGATCACCATTGGTCCCTCAGTACATCATTCAGCTTCTTTAAAACTTCTTTACCTTTGAGTAAATTTTGGCTAAACAACATTTCTCACAGTGTGATCCACCGATGACCTGCAGCAGAGGCACCTGGGTCTTTACTGAAAACACAGACTCTGGACAGCACCCCAGAAATGCTGAATCAGAATCTCTACATTTGTATCAAGCACTCCAGGTGCGCCTTAAACACATTCAAGTTTAACAATCCTCAATCTCCTGGGGACGATTTGGTGAGGGGGATGGAAGTAGCACTTGGCATAAACTTGAGAAAAGAGACCTGGGAGAACTCAGGCAGAAATCCTTTTCTTTTTGCCAGTTAAAACAGTTAAGTCCAGTGCTCTCTACCTCCAGAGCCTGCTTCTTTTCCAAGACAGTGTAAAACCATGGCCTCAAGTTATATAGCAGATGTGCAGAAAACATAGTAAATGTTGAACTTGACTAAATAAATAAGTAAATGAAAGGATCTAGAACTTATTGTCCACAAATCTTACAAAAGAGGCTCTGATTTTCAGATCATGGTGGGGGTTAGTGTAGAAGCTGGGGACTATATTAATACTTTTCAATGGTACTTAAAATTCATGATGGTGGTATCTGTAAACATGCATGAGTAAATACTGTGTGACTTTACCCCAGGAATGGATATTTCAATTAAAGCTAACTAATCCCCTTATAGACTTTCTCATTGTGTATCCTGTGGTAAACATTCTCTCAGTTCTATTTTTTGTTTCCCAAGTGGTTTATTGGGGTGCTGAAGAAGACTGTTGGGAGGCCCTTGGACTGCAAGGAGATTAAACCAGTCAATCCTAAGGAAAATCAACCCTGAATATTCACTGAAAGGACTGATGCTGAAGCTGAAGCTCCAATACTTTGACAACCTGATGTGAAGAGTTCTTCATTCAGGATGAGCTCATTGGAAAAGACCCTGATGCTGGAAAGGATTGAAGGCAGGAGGAGAAGGGGATGACAGAAGATGAGATGGTGGGATGGCATCACCAATGCGATGAACATGAGTTTGAGCAAACTCCAGGAAATAGTGAAGGACAGGGAAGCTTGGTATGTTGCAGTCCATGCGGTTGCAAAGAGTTGGACACGACTTTGGACATGATTTTGAAAATTCCATGTATGTATAGAAACAAATAAAAATAGATGTCAAGGGTGTTTCCATACTCAAGCCAACTGTTCCCCAACATTAGAGAAGCAGAAGCGAGGAGCCAACTTCTCTGCATTCTTGTTTATCTGAGAAAATTATAAAATTTGCCTGTTGCTTAACTCGTCATGAAAATACCTATAATAGTGCTTGAATTGAACATTAAGAAATGTGTTCTTAGCTATATTCATGTGGTGCTATAAGTTCCTCCTTCTTCAAAGTCAAAGTGAAGTCACTCAGTCGTGTCTGACTCTTTGTGACCCCATGGACTGCAGCCTCCCAGGCTCCTCCGTCCATGAGATTTTCCAGGCAAGAGTGCTAGAGTGGGTTGCCACTTCCTTCTCCAGAGGATCTTCCCGACTCAGGGATTGAACTCAGGTCTCCTCCTTCTTAGCCACTATTTATTACTGTGTTCTTCTTGTGCCTTTATGTATGCTAAGTTGCTTCAGCCTTGTCCAACTCTTTGCGACCCTATGAACGGTAACCCTCCAGTCTCCTCTGTCTGTGGGATTTCCCAGGCAAGAATACTGGAGTGGGTTGCCATCTCTTCTTTCAGAGGATCTTCCCGACCCAAGGATTGCACTAGCATCTCACGCATCTCCTGAATCGACAGGCAGGTTCTTTACCACTAGTGCCACCTGGGAAGCCCATTCTTGCTGTAAGCCCCCTCAAGATTTGTGTGCAAGAGGCAGATAAACAAGAAAGAAAGGAAAGAGAAGGAGAGAGAAAGAGGGAGAGCATGTAGAGAGAAGGATTCCTTAGCAAAGAAACCAATCTCAATATTGTAAGAATCAGTGAATTCTCAGATCTCAGAGATGATTCAGCAGACTGCTAAGTGCTCCATCATCCAACCTTTGCCTTATTTTCTCTTATACTCTACTCTTCCTGCAGACTTCTGCTGCTGCTGCTGCTAAGTCACTTCAGTCGTGTCCGACTCTGTGCGACCCCAGAGACGGCAGCCCACCAGGCTCCCCCGTCCCTGGGATTCTCCAGGCAAGAACACTGGAGTGGGTTGCCATTTCCTTCTCCAATGCATGAAAACGAAAAGTGAAAGTGAAGTCTCTCAGTCATATCCGACTCCTAGCGATCCCATGGACTGCAGCCCACCAGGCCCCTCTGTCCATGGGATTTTCCAGGCAAGAGTACTGGAGTGGGTTGTCATTGCCTTCTCCGAGACTTCTAGTGTTTTATAAATTCTTTGAAGGTAAAATATGCTTTCACTGTGAACCTCAAGATTATGGCACTTTTTACATGTCCTTTAAGTTTTCTGTCAGAGAAGTTCTCTCTTTTTATGAAACATAAAATAGTTTACTTTTCGACACAAGTGAACATATCTACAAAACAGAAACAGACTCACGGACAAAAAGAAGAGACGTGTGGTTGCCAAGGGGCAGGAGGCGGGGTCAGAGAGAAGGACTTGCAGTTTGGATTAGCAGATGCAAACTAGTGTATACAAGATGGATAAACAACAATGTCCCACTGTATAGCACAGGGGCTATATGCAATATTCTGTGATAAACCATAGTGGAAAAAATATGAAAAAGAATATATATATACATACATACATATATGTGTATGACTGAGTCACTTGGTTGTGCAGTGGAAATTAGCACAGCATTGTAAATCAACTATACTTCAATAAAATAAAAAATAGTGCAACACTCAAAAAGAAATAAAAGAAGAAAAGAATAAATCTTACAGTGCTAGCAATGCTAGTTCAAGAAGACAATAAATGATAGCTTTATATATGTATATAAATAGTTCATTTTGCAACAATAAACCATAAAAATACTAGCTGTAACATGAGTATAATACATAACAATATTCAGATCACATATATTAGTTTCATTTGATGCTTATAACAGCCATATAATGATGGTGGGGAAAAAGGCTATTTTTTTTCCCTCAAGCTTCTTATTTGTGTCCTGCCTTCTTCCGGCAACACTCTTTGCCATGATAGACACATTGATTTCTCCCTCATTTCTTCCAAGTTTTATTTAGATGTCACCTATTCAGAACCATTCTTGACTCCCCCAATAAAACTGCATCTTCTTCCCTAAGGGCACTTTTTGTCATCTAACAGCATGTGGTTTCTGTCTGTCTTTCTGTACTTGACTGAAAGCTCCATGCACATAGGAATTGATTTTGTTCTCTACTATTTCCCCAGTCCCCACATAGCACCCAGCATACAGCAGGTGCTCAATAAATAAACAAATGAATGCATTATTCCCATTTCATGAATAATGAGTCAGGAATAGGAGGCTTAAAATAGTTGACCATGCTGGGGCACCTAATGAGTGACACAGTAGGTTCTGGATCATAGATGGTCAGGCCGAGTCTTGTCATACATTTTTTTCTATTGTGGCTTATTGTAGGATATCGAATCTAGTTCCCTGTGCTATACAGTAGGACCTTGTTGTTTATCCATCCTATATATACTAGTTTGCATCTGCTAGTCCCAGACTCCCCCCACTCTTGGCAACCATAAGTCTGTTCTTCATGTCCCTGAGTCTGTTTCTGTCATTACATTTTCAAGACTGTTACTGAAACATTGCACTAATCTACACAACACTAAACTAATCTACACTATTGACTTCACTGGCATGAATTTCTGGAACAAAGGAAAATCTGGAAACTTCATTATCATTTCCTGAGTGTTATCTGGAGCAAAAATGGAATTAAAGCCATTACATTTCCTGACACTGGATAGGATGGTGAGAAGACCTCTAAGCTATGGGGGAGGGGACACCCCACTGAGAGCCCATGCATTTTCCTGGGTGTTAGTCCTATTTGCATGGTCCTTGAACAAACGCTTGGCAAACCATTCCAAAGCACTCTTTGTCAGTAAGCAAACAGTTATTTCAGCTAAAATCATAGCATCTTAAGAGATGATGCTATTAAGATAAAGAAAGGCATTGGCTACTCTCAGTGGTAGACCATTTAGCAGCCTCGCAGGTATGTGACGTCACATGAGCTGTGGAGAGGGGAACAGGCCTGGCACATGGGCCAAAGAATTGCAATGCTACAGTCTGAGTACATGCATAGCAATAGAGCAGACCATACATAATTTTAGATAGCACTTTCCTCTTGCTATTAAGGATGATTAACACACTTCTAATATCAAGCACAACTTCATTTAACAACTTGCTTAGAAATTGTAAGCACCCCATTGACTGTCATTCTATTATTCTATTAACCAGCCTATCTCCTGTTAACCAGCACTTTCAAATAGACCCTGGAAGCAAATGTTAAAATTTCAAGAGGCCTAAAAGATTATCCATTAAAAGTCCATGATTTTAAAAATGAAGACATTTAGGCCACTTAGACTTGTCAGTCATACCCAGCCAGGAAGAGGTATAGTCATACCTTAAGTCCCCCCAAGCCTCTTTATACTGCACACAGTAGGACCACACTTTGCACAGGCTCTGGCCCGCCATTCCCAAACACATTATTAAAGAGATAGAATCTGAAATGAAAGGCCTTGAAGCATGGCAACTTCATAAAGTAATTCTGAGTGATTTGTAGATTGCTGTGCAGAGTAAATATCAAATTCTTTTCATTACACTGTTAGTGTTCTTAGGACAGTGGTCTATCTCTGAACTTTTATAATGTCAATAAGAATTATATATAATGAATATGAATAAAGAAAATATTTGGCTAAGCTGTAAATTCAATTTCCTTACCAGTTGTATAACTGGTTATATGGCATAATGTTTTTCTTGAACTACAATGTTGGAAGCCAATAAGGAATTTGAATGGTAGGATCATACATTGGCATAGACTTAACCATAGCTAATGCCCATTCTGTAATAATCAAGTTGATTTATTCACATTCCAAATGTATGTACTAATCATTGCCCATGTGCCAGTGTGGAAAGACTTTCACTGGTAGCTCACTGGACCATTTCCCTTTTCCTCCTGGGCACAGTAAGATGACTGTTTTCAGCCTCCATTGCAATTAACTGCAGCCATGTGATGGAGTCGTGGCCAACAGCTTGTCCAGCGGTGGTGTATGCATCAGACCTTCATACATGTGTTCCTCCATTTACCTTCCTCATCTTCTAATCAGATGCAGAAACCTAGTGGAACACTGAGCTGCAGGAGATGGCAGAGCTAAAAAGAGAAGGAGCCTGGGTCCCTGAGTCAGCATTTGAGGAGAGAAATAAGTGTTTGGGGGACACAGCAGAAATCCTTTGGAAAGACTACTCAGAAATCATATCAGAGAATAGCATTGAATTATTAAGTTGGAAGGAAAGAAAGCAAAGTCACCTTGGATTGAAGAAGAAGCTTACACAAAGCTTCAGATGTGAAATCTTGGGTTCAGTTGTATGAATTAACGTTGACTAACATAACTAGAGTACAGAGGAGAAACAGGCAACCATGTGAGCATTGAGACCAAAATTGAGGAGTGGGTCAGATTATGAAGGACTGTCAGTGCGCAACTGGAGGGTAGCTTTTACTGTATAAGCAGCAGAATCCAGAAAAGGTTTTAAAGCTGCAGAGTGGCAAAAGCAAAACTCTCCATTAGCAGGCAAGCTCTCTGATGCAAAGTGGCAAATAACTTGGAAGGAGAAGCAATTGTGAGAGGAAGACTAGTTACCAGACTATTAGAAAAATCTGGACAGGCAGATATTGCAAGAGATACTGAAAACTGATCTAAACTACAGTAGAAGAAACTGACCTGAAAACAAATACAAGAGACCAAGCAGAGGAGGCATTTCAAAAGCGTAAAGTTCGAGTAGCTGTCAGGTATAGAACTTAAAGTAATGTTAACTGAGATGGGAAGATGAGAGAAGATACAAGGTAAAAGGAAAAGATGATGAATCTGCTTTTAAATATGTTGAATTTGAAGTCCAAATTCAAGAAGCTATCCAGTGTGCCATTTGTATTACATATGCAGAACTCAAAATTGGAATTATAAATTTGGGAGTTGGCAACACAGGGATGATGGTTAAAGCCATGGGAGTGGATGAAATCTGCCAAGATATGTGTATAGAGTGAGATGAAAAGGAAGAAGAGATTTCACAGGATGCTTGAAAGAGTGGTTAGGGTAGTATAAAAAGCATCAGGAGAGGAGAGTATCATGAAAATTAAGAGAGGAGAGGCTTTAAGATTCCTACCCACACAGAAGAGACCAGACCAGCAGAAAAACCAGGTATGCTAACGAGCCAGCAAGTGGGACTACAGTGCTTGAAGCTCTATCAGACTTTGTGGGCATGTTCTAAAGATTTGCCAGAGAATGCAAATCTGTTGTCAGATTCAAGTGATAAACATCAAATCTAAGATGGAGCAAGTGGGCAAACAGATAAATGGGGCAAACAGGTAAATGCAGAACCAGGGAGGTGAAGTATCAGGATGGGAAAAAGCCAAAAAAGTTCCAGGATTTTTCACGGAGCTGCTTCTTATCAAGTTCTGGCCAGGGGGTGGACTGGATCAGAATAAACACAAGCGATGTTCAATCATTTCCAGGAACAAGAGGCCTGAAGGGCCACTGAGGGGTTCCAGCAACTTGGTTAGTTTGAGAGGTTGATATGCTGCCCTGGAGTGAAGGAGAGATTGTTAAGTGAAGGCAGTGAGTGGAGATGGAATGGAATTTATTGGAATTTTGTGATGGAAGCCTGAATAGCAGGCAGAGTTCAAAGAAAGCGTGTTTCAGATGTTTGTAAGCTGAGGGTAAGCATCTTTCTTGGGGAGGAGGAATGGAATCCTGAAAGAGCACGTAAGTTAAGGGATCAGGTGGAAGCCAGAGGTGCCTATGGAGAAGTGCAGTGTGCCAATTACATCATATCTTGTTTCCTTTGTTTCTTTACAGAATGTGAAGAAAGTATGGATGAAGGGTGAGGGGTAGCGAGGCAGCTCATAAGTGGAAGCCTTTGTTTTCTCGGTGAAGTGAGACTGAGCCACCCAGGAAGAAAGCGCCCAGGTAAAAGCTTGAGAAAAGAGTAACATTCTGGAATGGCAGCTGCAGAGAAACATGGGTGTCTGCCGTGGGAGGGATTAGATTTTCCCTGAAGACCCAGCTCAGGCAAGAGACAGATTTTTATCCAGCCACAGTTGGAACCGGTAGGTCTAAAATCAGAGACAATAAATAATAATAAAAAATAATAAACAGATATTTTCCAGGTGGAAACAAAGGAAAGCATAGAGGATAAAGAATCCAAAGTGGTCAAGAGGGCAGACCAGGCTACCTTGAGTCATTTCAGGCCTAGGATAATGGTCTACCACGTGTCCTACCATAGTGTCCAGCACACAAAAGGCACTTAATACATGCGGAACGAATGCGCAAAGGAACAATTAAATGAATGTATGAATGAATGAGTACATACTGGAAATTCAGGCTGTTTATGGGGGAAATGAAGTAAGACATTAATAGACTGAATGGCTATAAAGGATTTGAGAAGCAGGATTGTGTGATGAGGCAGAACAGGTTTTGTGGGAGTCAAAGAGTTGGAGAAGAGAAAGAATACAAGGTTATGGGCAGAAAGAGTCACTTCAAAATTCAGATTTTCAGAGGAGCAGTTCCACGTGATAAAAGGTCCAAAGTGTGCTTCTGCAAATGGGGTTGGTAAAGTGGAACGGAGGAGATTGTCAGTATGAGGGCAGGCTGTTGGAGCGCTCATCAGTATATAACATGAAGTCACTTAAGATGACAGCAGATGCTGGAGTGAAGAGAGAAACTGTGCGCCAAGTTTCAAAGTCCTTGAAGACTGACAAGAAACGGCCCAGAGGTAACACTAAAACGCACCTGTATATTTCACCAAGATAATATTGGCTGTCCTTGCCACCCAGCTTCCTTGTGATCAAATAAAAGGATAATTATATGAAGTTTTTATTGTTAGGAACCAAGAGATAAAAGTGGGCAGCATATCCTTCAAATAAGGAGAGATTTTAAATGAAAACTACTCAACACTGCCAGGAAGCTGCAGGGAGACAGGATAATGTTGAGTCCTTTTCAAGAAGCCAAAATTCAGGAGCAACCTTTAGAGTGTTCTGGGGGAGGCAGTAACACTAGAAGTCAATATGGGTGTCAATGAGAGGAAACAAGCAGAGAAAATCATTTGAGCTGCTAATTATGTGCTAACTTCTGAGAGCTTTATCTATATCACCCTGAATTCCCACAGCAACCATGCAAATTGGCTACCCAGTACCTTCAGATTTCAAATGAGGAAACAGGAACTGTGGTTGAGAAAATTTCCCGAGACTACACAGGTATTAAACAGAGTCGCAGAAGTCGAGCCCAGCTGGGGCGGGTCACATCCCATCCTATCTCCACTCTACCCCATTACCTTCAAACCTAATATGTTCAGAGCTTTATAGGGGAGTTGAAAACATGAGATGATGCATGAAGGACTAGTGGAGGACGGAGGGAAAGATATGGGGAAACGAGCAGGAGGAGACTGGAATATGGGCCAGGGTCACTGACAAGAGCAACCTTCCATTATTGATCAATAATGACTTTGGGTATATAGGAAATTGGGAAGTGAACAGAACCAACCAACCTTGAGTTTCAAGTGGAACTTTGACATTCAGTGGTTGTAAGGTCTGTGTAAAGTCCGTTCCCATTGGTAGGGAAGTTAACTGACTGCTTTTTAAAACATCTATTTGAACAGTCAAACAACCATCTTGCCATTTAACAAGAACCCTTGAGGAATCAATTAAAAATTCCCATCTCAGAAGACTTACATATGTACACAACAGCTTGGGTTAATTTACTAATTCATCTAATCAGCCTGCCAAATTATTAGCCAATTTCCCTAATCTTGTAATAATTCACACTTTAAAAAGGCAAAGTCTTCCAATTATCATGCTACAAAATTAGAGAAAACATATAGATACATCCTTTTAGATCACCAGTCATGACTTCAATGTGTTTTATGGAGGACAATTGATTAGACTGTGTTCCTAAAGTATTTAGGATGTTTGAAAATTGCTCTTTCAAGCATTTTGAGTGTCATTTTTATGATCTTGTTTGTGCCATGTATTTCTTTGACAAATCATTTATATATAGCACAGAGATATACATCAGCCAGGTCCCAAATGGCTCATCAAGAATTCTGAGTTAGAAAATTTAGGATGAAGAGAACTGTTGTTTGGTATAAATGCTGTGAAGCAGGGGCTGCCTTTCTAGCCAGAGATTTTTAGATGTGCAAGGAATCTTATGTAACCCACACATGACTGGGCTTTTGGGGGGCAGCTTCTTTCCTCAGGTCTAATATTGGTTTGGCCAAAAAGTTTGTTTGGGTTTTCTGTAAGCTGTTAAAAAACACCAACAAAAAACCCACATGACATTTTTGGCCAGCCCAATACATGTGAGACCCCCTAGATACACTTGGTTATACTTCTCAGTCTGTTCCCTACCCCTTCCCAATCTGCCTCAATATTTACTCTAACTCTGAAAGTAATGGCAATATTTATGGGGAAACTCTCATAGTATCCCAAAGAAGCATCTCCAAATTCCTCCATTAGACCTCTTTTATCTGTCTATGGCCTCTGATGTCTCTCTTTTTCCCCTATATCATCTCAAAAACCCTCTCTGTTTTCCTCAGCAATTCAACTGTTCTTCACCATCTTTTAGAATTCAGGGAGGAATTATTATAATTGCCCTCTCACACAGAGAAGTCATGTATACCAAAACTCTCATTTTCTGACCAAAAACTATTGGCTAAAGAAGGTCCATGTGGCACAGCCATTAATAGAATAGGGTTATTCATATACTATTGCTTTTTCCACCACCACACTTAGAAACCTCTGAACTGCCTTCTAACTTTAAAATTCTACCATTTGCCAGCTCTGATGAATTTGGACATTGATCTATAATGGCTGAAATAAACTTGCAGTGATTTGAAAGTTTTGGCATGGTGGGAGAAGAGGACTTAATGTCTCTGCTTTGATAGAATGGTGCTTGACCGATCTGAAATGCCCAGATACAGAAGAACCGATGACGTTTCATAATGTTATGTACACACCTTTAGCCTTATTATTTGGTTTCCAGTAGGTCTGTGGGGTTTGTTGATTTCATCTTTTTTTTGTTTTGTTTTCAACTTGATTTAATCTGTGGAACATGTTACTTAATCAAGCAAGAACACCTTTGTAATAGTTCTACACAATGGAAGAAAGTATAAAAAATATAAACATTTTTATATGGTATACAATTTTTAGAAATTACCAAAAGTTACTGGCAATCAGTCTGACTTACGTATGGCTTTCCAAAACACAATGCCAAAGATAGTTTAAAGATAACAGTCCATACAGAGATGTGGCTCCATGTATTTGTATCCTGAATTATGTCTCATTTTCAGGTGCCACAGCACTAATTGAGGACAATTGGTCATCATCAATTTACAATGGATTTGTCTTAGCCGGCCATTTATTTTTCTCACGGTGATTCAGGCTGAGCTCAGCTGAGGTGCTCGATCATCTCTAACTTTGGGTCAGATCTGAAGCTTCAAATCACATATCGATCTTAGATGGCTTGTCTCACCTCTCTAGGGCCTTGGCAGGGAGAACTAGGCTGACACAGCTCTAGTCTCTGAGGTTCCTCACTCCCATAAAAACATATCTTGCTTATTGGATGGAGGAAGGGGTCCCAAAAGAGACAAGTCAACAAAGTTTCTTAAGTCCAAGGTGGGAACTGGTACACCATTGCTTGGGCCACATTCGACGAGGTGAGTGCCAATTAAAGGAGTGGGAATATGGACTCTACCTCTTTTTTTGAAATTAATTTATTTTTAATTGAAGGATAATTGCTTTATAGAATTTTGCTGTTTTCTGTCAAACCTCAACATGACTCAGCCATAGGTATACATATATCCCCTCCCTTTTGAACCTCCCTCCCGTCTCCCTCCCCATCCCACCCTCTAGGTTGATATAGAGCCCCTGTCTGAGTTTCTTAGCCATACAGCAAATTCCCGTTGGCTATCTATTTTACATATGCTAATGTAAGTTTCCATGTTACCCTTTCCATACGTCTCACCCTCTCCTCCCCTCTCCCCATGACAGTAAGTATATTCTCTATGTCTGTTTCTCCATTGTTGCCCTGTAAATAAATTCTTCAGTATCATTTTTCTAGATTCTGTATATATGGATTAGAATATGGTATTTATCTTTCTCTTTCTGACTCACTTCTCTCTGTATAATAGGAATAAAACCACCATATGACCAGCAATCCCATGCCTAGGCATATACCCTGAGGAAACCAAAATTGGACTCTACCTCTTGATGAATAGAACTGCAAAGCACATTGCTGAGAGCATAGATACGGGAAGTCCCCTACATACAAACAAGTTATGTTCTGAGAGCACATTCTTAAGTCCAGTTTGTTTGTAACTCCAACAAAGTTAGCCCAGGTACCCAACTAACACAACTGGCTATATAGTACTGTACTGTACTAAGTTTCTAATACTTTTCACACAAATAAAACACAAAAAAACAAACACAAAAATGAACATTTTTAACCTCACAGTGCAGCACCTTGAAAAGTACAGTAGTACAGAATAACCACTGGCTTACAGGGGCTGGCATTGAGTGAACAGGCAAGAAGATTTACTGACTGGAGGAGGGAGAGGAGGTGGGAGATGGTAGAGCTGAAGGACTGTCAGCAATCAAAGAGAGGGCAAGCTGCAACTTCGCTCATGCCCAACGATGGCACAGGTTCTGGTTGCTTGTTGGATTCAATTCTATGTTCCCTCTTGCAAAACTGATCCGGCCATGTCTGGATAGGAGCATGCTGGCATCTGTGAAAGTCTGCACCTCGAAGGTTCGTATGTTCAGGCATAGAGGCGAGTAGGAACAACGGTACGGGGAGACTGCTGTGAGTGACCTGCACCGCAGAGCTTGGCTTCACCAAAAAGTGTTTGAGCAGCTAATTCAATAAACATAAATGATCCTACTACCTTAGGGTTACTTAAATTAATCATGTGAATCAGACTGCATTCTTCACTCCTATTAAATAATATTTTATAAACACACAATGCAGTGTTGAAATTTCAGACAAAAAAAAAATATATATATATATACACACACACACATGGTTCTTTAAACTCCCATTTCCTCAGACACTGGGACTTGAGCATTCACCAGTAACATGTGGAGTTGTTTTATGCTTTCCTGAAGTCAGGGCAGAGGCAGCAGCAGCTTCGTCTGATAGGATATGAATTTTGGTGCTAGAAATCTTTAAGTAGACAGACTCATGGAAACTTACCCGGCCTCCTCCTGGAAGCTGGTCCAACCATCTTTATCAACTAGAGATGGAAAGGATTAAAGAACAGCTCCAAAAACACTTCATTGTACCAGGTAATGGGATCTCTGATTCTTCATCCTGGAGTTTATATCCTAAATGCTGTTTGGAAGCAGTATTTTGTTAAGTGCTCCATGATAAGTAGTTTGTTCAGATTAAGCTTCTGAATTATTTTCATTCACATTCATGTGATGAGCAAGATAAAACTGGAATTCAATTTTGAAGAATCTTTTTCTGTCCCATATAGCTTTATTCATCCTATTTGTGCTGCACAGAGATGTTGAACTAGTGATATAACAACACAAATGTCTATTTACCTGCAATTTGAAAATGCTGTATTGCTTTTTGTTGCACAAAAATGTGAAATGTACTTTTCTAAGTAGACCGTCTTATATCCTTGTCATTTTAAAAATCTCACTCTATGGAGTTTTTTCGTTTGTTTGGTCAGTTGTTTTATAAGCTTATTCTTTATATCCTAATTTAGCATCTAATGATAGTAGATTTAACAGTCAGATTTCTTTCAAGATATTCAGATGTAAGAAGATATGGTGTCCTTAATTTGATTTTTTTGATGGACACTGGATTATAAATCCGGAATGGAGAGTAGCTGTTTACTGGGGTTTTAATTAGCATCTCACTCATTTCCTAGTTGTCTTAATAATTAAATGCTGTCTAATTTAATATAAGAAGTTTGCCAAACTGGCTGCTGATTTATGAATTTGTAAATGTATTCAACTCTCACCTTTAATAGAGAACAACAAACTATATTTATTACATAGTAAAACTCTGATTACTTTTACTATATTCAAAAATAGTTACACCCCATCAGATATGAAATATTATATATGGAAGAGACAATGAAAGCTCAAATAGAAGACAAAACCCAGACTCAAGATTTAAATATTTATGAAGGGAACTATCTATGATTCAGCTTTTAAAACACATTTTAACTTTCCTTATCTACTTATATACAGTCTATTTTCAGAAAAAAAAAGCAAGAAATTGATTTCAGAGTAATACTTTTCAATTAAATGTAGCACTGAAATTAATTTTTAATAGAAGAAACACGATTTTTCATCATTATAATTTTTTTAGAAAGAAGTGTCTCAGAATCACCATGTGAATTTTCTAAGAATTGTGACTAATCTCCAACAAATGGAGAAGGCAATGGCACCCCACTCCAGCACTCTTGCCTGGAAAATCCCATGGACGGAGGAGCCTGGAAGGCTGCAGTCCATGGGGTTGCTGAGGGTCGGACATGACTGAGCGACTTTCATGCATTGGAGAAGGAAATGGCAACCCACTCCGGTGTTCTTGCCTGGAGAATCCCAGGAACGGGGGAGCCTGGTGGGCTGCCGTCTCTGGGGTCGCACAGAGTTGGACACGACTGAAGCAACTTAGCAGCAGCAGCAGCAGCTCCAACAAAAGTGATATGAGAAACTTTTGAGCTCAGCATAACCACTTGCTCTTTTTTCAAACTGGAAAATGAGAGTGAAAATGTTAGTTGTTCAGTCCTGTCTGATTGTGACCCCATGGACTATAGCCCGCCAGGCTCCTCTGTCCATGGGATTTCCTACGCAAGAATACAGGAGTGGGTTGCCATTTCCTTCTCCAGGAGATTTTCTCAACCTAGGGACTGAACCCAGGTTTCTTGCGTTATAGGTATAGCAAATTGGAAAACTGGCCTACTAAGCAGACCAAAGACTTTTGGAAGCTGTGGAGTTGAGGGGGGGGAGCACTGGAGAAAGAAAGAAAGAAGGTGTTTGAAATGGTAATTTAATGTAAGCACAGATAACCACACTAAAGGCATTAATTACTTCAGTTTACAAATAATGGAGTTCAGGCTTTTTTTATCCTGTGGAGGGTTTTTTTTTTACTTTGCTGTGAAGGCAATATAAATGATCAACTATAGTGATGAAAATAATGCCCGCTCGAAATCTCAGCAGCCATCCCTCATTATTTAATTAAAACTCTTATTGATAGGATTTTATTTTATATGTAGCTCAAAAGTAATTGAGCTTCCCTGGTGGCTCAGATGGTAAGGAATCCACCTGCAATGTGGGAAACCTGGGTTCGATCCCTGGGTTGGGAGGATCCCCTGGAGAAGGGAAAGGCTACCCACTCCAGTATTCTGGCCTGGAGAATTCCATGGACTGTATAGTCCATGGGGTGGCAAAGAGTCGGACACCACTGAGTGCCTTTCACTAAAAGTAATTAGTATATTTATGATGATAACTGTGAATTTTATTCTTGAAAGTTAACTTTTGGTTTTTATGACATGACAATCTTGTATGGTACTCAACTTCAGGCTGACATAAAATATGCAGATTTCTCTATGCCAAAGAAAGGCCAACTAAACAATCACAATGACTTTGAACTCTTCATCCCAAAGATGCATTGGGTGCATTTTTTATACATTGAAATAATAAATAATAGATTGGCTCTAAAAGTAATTTGTGTTTTTGCTGAGCCATCGACTCTCAAAATATCTGGGTTCTGAGTCTCTAAATCATTGCATTGTGAATTTTAATCCTATCTCAATCTATCTGTGTGTAAGCAAAAGCAAGACTTTGGTAATTTGGTGTTTCTTTTAAAGTTTTTGTCTATTCTTCCTGTCTGCTAAAATAGTTTCCTTTTCATTCAGAACATATACAAAGGAAGAAGAGGAGGTTAGAAATTATGTAACATTCTGCTCCATCCATTCCAGGTTGTCAACCACTCTAATTTATTAAAATATGGAGTTTTCATTCAAGAGAAGTAATTCCTTAACTTCTTTAAATTCTGTAAGAAAAAAAAAATTATAAAGGCACAGGCAGCCGTCTGCCCTGCCTCCTCATTCTGAGTGGGCCATTTTCTCAGCCAACAAGCTATCATTCGCTGCATTGACAAGATAGGCAGGCAGGCAGGCATTTTTTGAACTTTGCCAGATTGGAAAACTGGCAAGTATTCTTTTGTTTTCTGACACCATGATGGAAATGTACAGAAATGCTAATCACTCTAATTGTTTGTGCCTAAGATTCAAGTTCTTTGATATCACACTTCAGGTAAGAGATTCAGAATGTTATCAAAGAGTGAGTCTTCCACAACTCAGTGAATCCTTGATTCTTGGATCCAGTACATGGGGTATAGACCCCAAGTCTGGCCCTCACTCATGGTGTGATCTTAGACATCCTTAAGGTTCTGTCCATACCCACTCATTTGACAGTGATTATGTACATATATTGCTCTGCTTTCTACGTGTCTGAGTATTATTTTACAAACACACTGTCAGCCTTAGGTGGTTTATGTGATAAAGGACTGTATGTCACATACATATTTGTGTTTTCCAGTCTATAGATATGAGCTGTGTGTTGACTGATCTTGAAGCCAAATGAAAGTTTTGCTCTTTCTCTATTAGAGAGAAAGGCTTGTAGAAAGGCTTTCAGCTCTTGAACCCACTATACATAAGTCCCAGCTCCTTTCTCTTCAAGTAGACCCTCTGGATGTGCTTAATTTGGCATGGAAAGAAGGAAGATTGCTTAGGGCAGAGTTTCCAAAAATGTGTTCAGATGTTAACAGAGTTTATTTTTAGGGTTCCATAGTCAAATGAATTTGTGAAATGGAAGATTAAAATTAATTAAAGCAGGTTTCTTTATGGAAAGACTGTTCTGGAAATGTAATATGCCAATGAGCAATTATAAGTCCCTGAGAGTGGTGAAGTGTGTGGTTTCCTACCTAGTTGACCATCAAAACCATGAATTTGGAGAGCAGCTCACGTGACCTTGACAAGCTTTCTGAAGAACACTTTCATTCCATGAAACCCTGATCTAGGAAATAACACAAGGAAGATCATTAAGTAAATATGTGTGGCAAGCAAAGGAGAGCTCATAGATGGCAAGAGTTATACTTGGAATCCAGAGACTGCATCAGTCAGGATACCTAGGTTATTGTACATCAGTGACAAAAAACAAAACCAAACCCAATGTATTATTGATTAAGAACAGAGAGAGTACGTTTTTCATTTATGCCTACTGTCAGTCACATGACAGCTGAAGGCACCGCTCCACACAGGCAGCAGCCCAGACACGCAGGTGGAAGAGCTTCCATAGGTCTAGAATGTCCCAGATCGAGTGGAAGAAGAAGGGACTTGGGAGAATCACAGGTGCACTCTTAGGAGTTTCCACTCAGAAGTTGTTCTCTTACAACTCCATTGGCCAAAGCACATGACATACCTAAGTCAAAGGACGTGTGGGTGCAGCGTTATCATACTTCTAAGAGAAGAAAATCAGAATATGCATGTGAACATTCTAGTGACTGCATAGAGACTGAGGACATCTGCCTACCCCAAGGCCATGCACCTTTCCCACATCCAGGGACTTGTCATTGCAGGTGTGTAAAGGCCAGGGCCTCACCCCAACTCAGGATAATTCTGGTGAGCAATCCCAGCTTCACAGGCTTTCCGGGGGGTTGACAGAGGCCATTATTAAGACCCCATCTTGCCCCTGCATAATGCCCAAACCCTCCCTCTGCCCAGGCCTGCATGCTTCACTTCCTTCCCAGGGACTTCCCTAGCAGTCCAGTGGTTACGACTTTCCCTTCCAATGCAGGGACACGGGTTTGATTTCTGATTGGGAAGATCCCACATTCCTTGTGGGCAAAAAACCAAAACCTGAAACAAAAATGATATTGTAGCAAATTCAATAAAGACTTTTAAAATGGTCCACATCAAAAAAAGAACAGTGTTCCCAAAGGCGCTCCCTAAGAGCCTCCTGCTGGCTAATCTCTATCTCAGAGCCTGCTTTATGGGGAACCTGGTCCACTACACTATACGACATAGGTCTTGGAATAATAGGAAAAATTGTTCTGTGTATTTTTAAACTTTAGGTAAATGGTATTGTGTTATGTTCTATAATTTGCTTTTTTCCCTTCAAATTATGTTTTTAAGGTGTATTCACATTGACTCACATAGCCCTATTTATTTTAACTGATTTTTGGAAAATACCATATGTACTTGTTTATTCCCCTATAAATGAAAATTTTGTGTTTTTTTCTAATTTTTATAATTATAATTTTGCTGATATTCTTTGTATATATATATATATATATATATATATATATATACTTGTTCACATACATAACAGCTTCGTATATATAGATAATATGTATATATATATAGCTTCCCAGGTGGCTCAGATAGTAAAGAAGCTGCTTGCAATTCAGAAGACCCAGGTTTGATCCCTAGATTGGGAAGATGCCCTGGAGGAGAGCATGGCAACCCACTCCAGTATTCTTGCCTGAAGAATTCCATGGACAGTGGAGCCTGGCGGGCTACATACAGTCCATGGGGTCCCAAAGAGTTGGAGCAGCTAACACACAAATACACATGTGTGTGTGTGTGTGTGTGTGTGTATACACATATATATGTATATATATACCAAAAGAATTACAATAAAATAGAGTATGTGCCTTCTCAACTGTATTAGATGTTGTGTTTCCCTGAATACTAATAGAGTGAACCTTAGGTGGCCATTTTTTTTCTGTAATTGCCTATCTATCTCTTTGCCATCCTGATCTTTCTCTAACTGAGCTTTAAAATGTACATTCCTGATATCATTCTTTGTCAGATATATGACTTGAAATATCTTTTCTCAGTTTGTGACTTGCCTTTTAATTTCATCTTTTTTTTCATAAAAAAACCTCAAATTTGAATACAGTCAAATTTATTTGTCTTCTTTCCTTTATGACCTATGCACGATCTGTGTTATTTAGAAAAATTCTCCCCATGTCACGTCTGAAAAATATTCTCTGTTTTTCTTGAAAGTACTATTGCTTTTGCTTTTTACATAGTGACCTGTTTATCCACATGGAATTTATTTCAGTTTTGATATAGTGAATATACTTCAAGCTTCATATGGTCAATCAATTGTCCCAACATCATTGTTTTACAAGTTGATATTCACACTAATTTGTAATGCCATTTCTGTGTGTGTGTGTGTGTGTGTGTGTGTGGAAGGTGGGGACCCCTCTGTTCCGTTTAGTCTGTTTGTCTACTCCTGGACTAACATATTCTGATTTCATTCCTGTGGTCTTACAACAAATCTTGATATCTGAAATGTCTAGTCCCTTTCCTTTGCTCTTCTTTAAAATTACCTTTGCTATCCTCAGCCTGTTATACTAAGTGAATTTTAGACTCAGCCTGCTAACTTCCACCAGAAAAAATTCTCTGTTGGGATTTTTATGGGAATTGCCTCACATTTTAATTCATTAATTTGGGGATAAATGATATGTTTATGATGTTGACTGTTTCCATTTATAAAAATTATGTACTTTGTGAATGATATATCTTTAGAGAGATTCATTTTAGCATATCAATGCTCAAGTCCCATTTTTTCAATACTGTGATACGCGCAGAAGAGCCTGGGAGTGAAGGAGAAAGCCATACACACGCATCACTGCCCCGTTTTCGCTTTCCGTATAAATAAATTAAATTCGGCACAAATGTGAGTTGAAATAAATGCAGTGCTTTCAGAATGATGGATTCCATAGTAAAGGAGCTAGGTAGCACCATGTGAAATTATCTAAAAGACTGAGAAATCCAACAAAAAACAGTTATTAGATTCAAAAGAAATATGAAAAGGCCTTAAACATTAGATGAGAAAGACAAAGTAAAAAGACTGGTCTTCCCTGCTGGAAGCCTTAAAGATTGTCAGACTGATATTTGTTCATTCATTAAACAGATATTCATTGAGTACCTACTATTTTCCAATGTTCTGACACTGGGGGAAGAATTTGTTGTTGTTCAATTGCTAAGTCCGACTCTTTGCAATCCCATAGACTGTAGCACGCCAGGCTCCTCTGTCCTCCACTATCTCCCAGAATTTTCTCAAATTCATGTCCATTGAGTCAGTGATGCTGTCTAACCATCTCATCCTCTGCCTCCCCGTTCTCCTTTTGCCTTCAGTCTTTCCCAGCATCAGGGTTTTTTCCAATGAGTCAGCTTTTCGCATTAGGTGGCCTAAGTATTGGAGCTTCAGGGGAAAGAATAGGAAATCAAATAAAACTGCTGCCTTTTGTGAATCCACTTAGAAGAGGGATATCTTAAATGCTTATTTAGTACTAAGCACCTGAGGGCTTCCCTTATAGCTCAGTTGGTAAAGAATCCACCTGCAATGCAGGAGATCCTGGTTTGATTCCTGGGTCAGGAAGATCCCCTGGAGAAGGGATAGGCTACCCACTTCAGTATTCTTGCCTGGAGAATTCTATGGACTTGTATAGTCCATGGGGTCACAAAGAGTCAGATACAACTGAGTGGCTTTCGCTTTTCAAGCACCCATTGTATAAAAATGATAACCATTCTTTCAATACTTAAGGTGCTTATGAGCCAATTAACCATCGTATGATCACTAGAGCATTAATCAGTGCTGTGTGACATGGTCCAAATTATCAATGCAGTTAGTGTGAGAAGAAAGATAACTGCAGATTGATTGAAAGTCATAACAGGTTTCCTGAAGGAACGGGGTCTTGTGCTGGAATTTGAAGACAAGCAGGTCCTCAAATGTAGGAATGTAGAGAGTGTCGTAGGTGAGAACAGCAGCATTAAAAAAAAAAAAAAAAAGACATGTGATTTGAGTACACAGGACTCCTCAACATTTCTCAGAAAGAGAATCGTGCTGGATAAGAGAAGGTGAGTTTGGGCAAATCAGATGAGGCCAGATAAGGGAGGAGTTTGATCACCAGCAGAGAAGTTAAAAATGGCTGCAGAGACCAATTATAGACGATTGTCCCCTTCCTCCTCCTTCTTTTCCTTCTTCTTTTTTCTTAGATCAGGAAGCCAATACGATACAAGAAAAATTGTAGCCTAACGTTGCTGTGAGGAAGCACTGGAAAGTGAAGAGAGGAACGATGTAGAAACAGGTCTCTGAGCCTGACAGCATCTGAGGCAGGGAACAGCACCATCCCTACTTATGAAATGTACAGTCACAATGTGGGAGGCGAGACCGATACATTTAACACTAAATTAATAAACATTCGTAGCCCAGATGTTGGCTGGAACCTTTTATCCCTTGGCTTGAACCCCCAAATCCAGACCAAGTTGGATGTCAAGACTTTTGCTTCTGCTTCTGTTCCCTACCCCTTGACAATCTACACCCAAAACCCCATCCCTTCACTAATTTCCATCAACTATACTTGCTCTCTAAGCATTTGGTGAGTTTATTTTAACTTCCTGAGCAACTGAGGACCACGGAGAATGATCACAGTGGACTATCCACAACCTTCTCTTCACTGCTAACGCTCCCTTCCTCCTGGTCTTCCCTCTCTGCCCCTCATTTCTCCTTTCCCGAATTGCTTGCTAGAGCCTCATATTTGGCACTCTTTTTTTGTAGATCAGTTCAATGCTCCCTCAATTCTTGCCCCAGAGTATCGTACCCAAACAAATCAAAGTGCCAACAAAGGGGAAGATAGCATTTCTGTGTGTGTGTGTGTGTGTGTGTGTGTGTGTGTTTTAATCTCTCAGTTGTATCTGACTCTTTGTGACCCCATGGACTATAGTCCACCAGACTCCTCTGTCCATGGGATTCTCCAGGCAAGAATACTGGAGTAGGTTGCCATTCCCTTCTCCAGGGGATCTTCCCAACCCAGGGATCAAAGCTAGGTCTCCTGCATCGCAGGTGGAATCTTTACCATTGGATCCACCAAGGAAGCCCTGACATTTCTTGTGCTTATGTATTACTCACTCAATCATGTCTGACTTCTTTGAAACCCCATGGACTGTAGCCCACTAGGCTCCTCTATCCTTGGAATTCTCCAGGCAAGAATACTGGAGTGAGTAGCCATTTTCTTCTCCAGGGAATCTTTCTGACCCAGGGACCAAACCCGGGACTCCTGCATTGCAGGCAGATTCTTTACCATCTGAGTCACCAAATGCCTAAGTAATAAACCAAACCAACAATCCTCTGATACAAACACAAGAGAGAACAAAGGCAGAGAAATAAATATGTTTCAGACAGCATGGCAAAAGCTGGGTAAATAAGGGCTACAGTAGTTCAGAGAAGGGAAAGATCAATCAAGAAGGGTTTTAATGGAGAAGATAGATCTTGAAGTGAACCTTGAAGAGAGACCTGAATTAGTACTGCAGAGAGAGGAGGCAAGAGGTCATTCAAGGTAAGGAAATAACTGTAGGAAAACCACAGAGGGAAGAAAGATCCTGGCATCTGGAAGAAGGCAGCTCTCAACTGAGAATTTAGAAAAAAAGATAAGGCTGACTGGGTGCTGGAAATGCTGGATTGTCAGACTCAAGGGTTTGGCCTCTTTCCAATAAAAATCAAAAGACACTCTAACAAATGCTTTTTGGAAGGCAGGCGATGAAGGAAACTTTGGGAGGGGGGACGTCTCAGAAACAAGCACCGCGGGTTCAAATGCTATCAGAATTCTCTTTGTGAGCTTTGCTTCTTTCTGGAGGTTGGCTTTAATTTCTTCTCTTGAAAATCAGCTTTCTCTACCCAGGGATTGTGGTGATTCAGCAAATTCCTGCCTTCCCATCCATGGAGAAAAGACTCTTACCTCTTGTTCCAGCTCCAGAAACCAAGAGAAGGATTCTATTTGGCTTGGCTTGAAATAATTACCCATGCCTAGTACCAGCCCTGTGGTCAGGAAGGTTAACTGGTGGAAGAAGATTGCAATTTCTAACCGAGCATATAACAAAGCATGGCCAGATGTGGCTGGCAGGCAGAGGTGGGGGAGCAGGGAGTAAATATGGAGGATAAGGCATGGACGTCACCACTGGGAGAGTTTTCAGTGAAGAAGCAAATGTAGTTTGTGTCTAAGGTTGACCTCACTAGCAAGTGTTACATAAAGAAAATTGATTTTCTTTTTTTAGCTAGCATTGATTTATAACCTACTCGTCTTGATTTTTTATTAAACCTCTCTTATTTTTTTCTCATTGTCTTCTAATTTAAGTCATTAGCCAGTATTTTGTGTCCTTCTAAGCCACGTTAAATTTGGGGGGAGGGGGAATGGGAAAAGATAAAGTCAGTTACTTAACAGTGGTTATGAACCAACTGTTAAGATATAGTTGCTGTTTTCGAGGAGCTCTTAGTCTAGGAATAAAGATATCATATATGCAAATAACTGTGGGTAGAAAATAATAAATACCACTAAAGAGGTATAGATAAATTCTATGAGTTCAGAGTTTCATACTATAAGAAATAGTATTGTTGAACTGATATTTTGAAGTAGAATGCAATAGATCAAATTAAGACCTGAAAATGTGGCAATGAAAGGCTTTCTATAGGGAGGAGCTGCTTGAGACTAGAAGAGCATGGAAGTGATAGAGAGCAGAATATCTGGTGAAAACAGTTTATATCTGACAGGATGGACTTGATCCTAAAAGGAGAGAGGACCACAAGGAGGGGAACACTTCCAAACCCACAACTACATAGTGAGATAGCCTTGGGAAGGTGACAAAGAGCTACACTGAAACTTGTTTAGAAAAAAATATATGGTGGGACTTCCCCGATGCTCCAGTGGTTAAAACCCCACCTTCCAATGTAAGGGGTACCAGTTCAAACCCTGGTGCGGAAGCTCTCACATGACTCTTGGCCTAAAAACCAAAGCATTAAACAGAAGCAATATTGTAACAAATTCAATAAAGACTTAAAAAATGGTCCACACCAAAAAATTTAAAATTTGAAAAAATGTATGGGACATCATGGTAGGTTAATAGAGGAGCAGGTACAGGAGAAGCCAAACAGACTGAGATTTTGAGGATGAGGGAGAAGAGAAATTAGCAGTGTCCTGGGGCAGATTTACATAACATCGTAAAGACCATCCTCATGTCGAGAAATGATCACCTTCCGTTTTGAATGGCCCTGGATTCTAATCCTAATCCTCTGAGACACACAGCAGAGAAGATCACCTCACACCAACCTTTGCCAAAGCTGGTGGTGCCTCCGTGTAGTGCATGGAACCCACAGGTCATAAGCCTTCAGAGTATCAGTAATGGTGCCACAGAGAAGTCCTTGCCATTTTGGATCCACATGTGTGTGTCAGTTGCTTAGTCGTGTCTGACTCTTTGCAACCCCATAGACTGTAGCCCACCAGGCCCCTCCATCCATGGGATTCTCCAGGCAAGAACACTGGAGTGGATTGCCATTTCCTTCTCCAAAAGGAACTATCGAAAGAAAGAAAGTGAAGTCGCTCAGTCGTGTCCAACTCTTTGCGACCCCATGGACTGTATGTAGCCTACCAGGCTCCTCCATCCATGGAATTTTCCAGCCAAGAGTACTGGAGTGGGTTGCCATTTCCTTCTCCATATGAGAGAGGTTCAAACCAACAATCCACTCCTTGTGGAAGTCCAAAGATTTTTGCACAATCCAGGTGAATACACTTACCTTGGTTCTAAGATGCCTTTTCCTCTGAATTAAGTAGCCTTTCCACACGAGCTGTCCCTGTTCCACCATGCTGCATCAGCCCAGCTAAGGAACTCATTTTTCCTTTGAGGGCTCCAAGCTAACTGCCCTCACAAGGTGATGGTGTTCATGATCCATCTTACTGAAAGTTTGGGGAAACAGAAGGGTGTTGTGTTCCTATAACAGAAAACAGATTCAAAAGAGATTTTAGACATGCCTGATTTTTAAAAGGCTTCAACCATCTGACAGCTAAGAATTTTTCAAAGGCTGTTTCACCTTATAGAGTGTCCAGTCTTGGACTATCTAGAAGGCTGCTCCCACCCCTAACCACCCATGTTTCCTGTTCACTTCTTCCCAGCAAGATTTCAAACCCTTCCCATTTTATTATATAGAGTAACATTTCTCAGTCAAGGCTGGCTTTGCTCCTCAGGGATGATTTGGCAATGTCTGGAGACGTTTTTGGTCTTCACTACTTGGCGGAGGGGGTGCTTACTAGAGGCACCTAGTGGGTTGAGGAGGCCACACTGCTAAATACGGCCGTACTCCTACATTGTGTGGGAAAGCCCCCCGCAACAGAGAACTATCTGATCCAAAAGTGTTCATAGAGCCAAGGTTGGAAAACCACCATATAGAGCAAATCAGTTCTCTCCAGCCTCCATTTCCCAGACTCCAAGTCTCCCCCATCTTTGAATGAACACAACTCATGAGATGGCCCCCTTCTTTTAACGAAGGAGCCCCCAATTCTCACTATGACGCTCAAGAACAACAGAGACCCTGAAATCTTTAACATGAGCTGCCCTTCTCAGAAAAAGTTGTGGTTTTGAACAGAATTTTTCCTTACATATAAAGTTCTCACCCATACTCAACTCTACTTTCTCTGCCAGAAAGAGAAAGAGAGAAAGAGAAGAATGTAAATAGTGTGGGAGATTCTGTCCCACGTTCCACGAGAGCATATGCCCCAGAGGCGCGCAGGAAGCGAGATGTGAATCTGATGTTCCTTCAGTTGGTCTCAGTTCCTGAATCGCTCTCATAGTATGAGCAGCTCACCATACTGAGTGCGATTCAAGTGTTTAAAGATACATTTTTTTTTTCATACAACACGGCCCCTCAATGCAAGCCAACTCCTTCATCAGGTGTTTAGCTGAGAAAACAGCAATCTGTTCCGACGCTGGAGGAAAAACTGGCTGAGTTGGATGCTATAGTAGCTTCGAATGCACATTAAAAGGGCCATCTATGTTGTACTTTCCAAGTGAATTAAGAGAGTTTTGAGATATAATTTTCCACCTTGATCATTGACTTTAGAACCAAATTCTATGTGAAAATGTAACTACCTGTTAGGAGAGTGGTAGTGAGGAAGCAGAGATCTTAGGGTAGAGATTGAGGGAAATTAAAGGGTGGGAAGATGAGATGGTTAGGTAGCATCACCAACTCAATGCATATTAATTTGAGCAAACTGCAGGAGATTGTAGGGCACAGAGGAGCCTGGCATGCTGCAGTCCATGGGGTTCAAAAGAGTTGGACACCGCTTAGCAATTGAACAACGACATGATGAGAATAAAGAGAAAAGAAATTGTGAGCTAAGATCAGAAAGGCAAACAAGTCTGAGCGACCAATGCCTTGTCAATCCACTTACAGGGCCATCTATTTGATAACTGAAAGGAGAAGCTTACTAATTTTATAAAAGGCAAGCTGCACCACAAAGAGCTTAGTTTGTTGCAATATTGATTTTTTAAAGACATTACTGCACAATGTGGGTTCAAAATTTTGTAAAGTTCCAATGTAATAATGCCTGTTGAATTGTTAACTCTCTTGTCTATGGTGTCTAAGGTGAAGTTTTGCCATATTTGTCTTTTAACATAATAAGTTATGTGTTAGCTTGTTTTTTAATTAAAAAGCTGCCAAGTATATGCCATAAATTCTAAATCATTTTAAAATTATTAAACAGCAAGGAACAATGGCAGCTCTTGTAGGTGTACCTTGGAAGTCTGTTTATATTGTGTGTGCAAGTGGCTTTGTGTGAAAACAGGTTAAAAAGCAAGTGGTTGCTATTATCTCTGTCTTTGCTGGTGTATGTTCTACCAGTGGTCTACCCTCAGTAATTTAAATTAGAGAATATTTTTCCTATTGTTAAGATGAGATTGGGGAAAAGGAAAATTAACTCATCAATATTGCATGGGTCAAAAAAATGCTGTTTGAGGTTTGGAAAGATAAATTCTATGGTAATCATGTTCAGAAATTCCCGTTTTAATTACATACAGTATTTTCAGAATTGTGCTATGGTGCATGGCACAGGCATTCTCTGACTTGGGCGCTTTCTGAATAACGCACCAAATACAGGGGAAATTGCTCTCTGCTAAGCACCATTTTCAACCCCAAAAAGAAAAAAATCCTGTAGTGCTTTCCTTTTATTTGGGCACACATTAAGGATATAGATGGGCTTCCTTGACTGCTCAGTTGGTAAAGAATCCGCCTGCAATGCAGGAGAGCCCGGTTCAATTCCTGGGTCAGGAAGATCCCCTGGAGAAGGGAAAGGCTACCCACTCCAGTATTCTGACCTGGAAAATTCCATGGACTGTGTAGTCCATGGGGTCTCAAAGAGTTGGACATGACTGAGCGACTTTCACTTTCACTTTTGTCTGGACCTAAGTGTTACCACTTTCGTTGCTCCTGTAAAGTCAAATTTATGAAAATCAGTTTAGAATGGAGAATCACAGAAACTTAACACTGGATTGGAATTACTGGAGTACTAAAAAGGGATGAAAGACAATTCCCTAATAGGGTTTAGTTTATTTACCCCATAATGCTACTAGAAAGAAAGAATCATTTGAATTCCAATGAAAGAACACATTATAGTCAAGGTAATAAGCATTTGAGACAGAATTTGAATCTGGTTCAGTGGGCTTCCCTGGTGGCTCACACGGTAAAGAATCTGCCCACAATGCAGGAGACCTGGGTTCAATCCCTGGGTTGGGAAGCTACCCTGGAGAAGGGAATGGGAACTCACTCCAGTATTCTTGCCTGGAAAATTCCATGGACTTAGGAGCCTGACAGGCTACAGTCCAGGGGGTTGCAAAGAGTCAGACATGACTGAGTGACTAACACTTTCAGTGGGATTCCCATCCATATTCTTCTCTACAACATTCTGCTCAGCTAGCTAACTAAACTCCATGATGAATTCAGTAATCTTGAATATAGGAACCATTAGGGTACAAATACATTCAAACTTACTACAATACTATTCACTATAGGCATATATTCTGTACAAATATTCTTATTCAGTACTAGCTGAGTTCATCAGGGCAATGTATCAAAATCTCATGAAGTACACACAATAAAGATATATTTATCAGTTACATCACAGTCCAATGCAGTTTGGCAACTCTCCTTGGTAGCTTTCCTCCACAAGATGATTCAGAGATCTAGTCTCCTTCCATTCTGTGATGTTGCCATCCCAGACTTGAGACCTCCCAGGCATTAACAGTAAGGGAAGTGAGAGCCGAGACAATCATTCATGAGTTTTATAACCAGTAAGTACATCACTTCCACCAAAACACTAGGATGCAGACTCAGGCATATGGACCCAACCTAAGGGCAAGGGAGCCTGAGCTATGTAGCCTTCCTGTCCACTTGAAAAGAGACAAATGAAATTGAATTTGGCAAGCTCATAGCACTGTCTCTTCTGCACCATTTAAGGGAATTTATTTCTTCAAGTAGCAAAAACACCCAATGAATTTTATGGAAAGGTCAAAGTTATGATGTGGACACTAGGTTACAGGTCACAAGAGTAACATGTTTTTCGATGCAAAGCTTGAAATATTAGAAGAAAATATTCCTGGATGTTAATGGGAGGAGCTCAAGCAGTCAGTCCTGAATATCAAATAGCCCAGTAAGGAAAATACCAAAAAAGAAGTGATCAAATAAGGTCAGAAGCCAAGCTTGGAGAGTGCTAAAGAATATGGGTAGAAGAGTGAGTGGGCATATATGGTTTAGGATTAAAGGGATGTAAAAATATCATAGCTAATGTTCATTGTTTACTATAAACAAGAGTTAGGTTATTAATCCCCATAACAACCATATAAGGTAAGTTGTATTATTTTATAGGTGATGAAACTGAAGTCCAGAGTTTATGTAATTTACCCATAATCCCAGAGCTAGTTGGAGGCAGAGCTAGGATTCAAACCCAGGCTAAGTCTGGGTCCAGGGTCTATGCTTTTAACCTTTCTTCTTTACTGCCTCTCTTAAAGACAAACACTGCTGGCTGGATTTCCTCTTTTATGTGATACCTGGTTTCTGACTGAGGGGCAACTGTTCTGAAGAAAACATAAAAGGCTGGATTTTGAAGTTCCAATGTACTTTATCTCCCACTGATTCATCAGGCTATATCTCTTTGCAAAGTAATTATTTATTTAAAAGGCTACACAAACCAATACATAACCCTACTCCATCACCCCACTTACAGACCTCTGCCTTTGCCATTCCAGCTCAGAGGAAATCCTACTTCGAAATTCCTCCAGAGTAGAAAGTTCACAGCTTCCTTGGTAATCTGTCTCAATATTTTGTAATCTGTAGGCAGAGTAGATATATAGCATTTGGAATGTATAGGAAATCAGAAAGTTTTCATCAAAATTCTGAGAAGGCCAGTAAATTCAGAATAGCATATGAACCAAAATGGCAAAATGTATGCTTTCTGCAGACCCTTCACACTTAAAGAGAAGTTGATAAATCGATCTGGGTGTTATCTTTTTCTTTCTCCATTTTATCTATTTCAAATGCAGAATGATTGCAGACTGGAGAAGAAAAAACTACTGATTTTTTTTTTTTTTTTACGAAACTTCTTCCTTGGCCCTTTGTGGTCTGAACATCTTTCAATAAAATTTTGAATAGCCCCTGAAAGCAGGGGTAACATTGATAATATTTAATGGCCTGTATGGACTTTCCTGATGGCTAAGCAGGTTTCAAACTGGATTTAGAAAAGGCAGAGGAACCAGAGATCAAATTGCCAACATCCGCTGGATCATGGAAAAAGCAAGAGAGTTCCAGAAAAACATCTATTTTTGTTTTATTGACTATGCCAAAGCCTTTGACTGCATGGATCACAATAAACTATGGAAAATTCTGAAAGAGACAGGAATACCAAACCACCTGACCTGCATCTTGAGAAACCTATATGCAGGTCAGGAAGCAACAGTTAGAACTGAACATGGAACAACAGACTGGTTCCAAATAGGAAAAGGAGTACATCAAGGCTGTATATTGTCACCCTGCTTATTTAACGTATGTGCAGAGTACATTATGAGAAATGCTGGGCTAGATGAAGCACAAGCTGGAATCAAGATTACCAGGAGAAATATGGGTCAGATATGCAGATGGTCATAACCTCAGATATGCAGATGACACCACCCTTATGGGAGAAAGAGAAGAAGAACTAAAAAGCCTCTGGATTAAAGTGAAAGAGGAAAGTGAAAAAGTTGGCTTAAAGCTCAACATTCAGAAAACAAAGATCATGGCAACCAGTCCTATCATTTCATGGGAAATAGATGGGGAAACAGTGGAAACAGTGTCAGACTTTATTTTTGTGGGCTCCAAAATCACTGCAGATGGTGACTGCAGCCATAAAATTAAAAGATGCTTACTCCTTGGAAGGAAAGTTATGACCAACCTAGATAGCATATTCAAAAGCAGAGACATTACTTTGCCAACAAAGGTCTGTCTAGTCAAGGCTATGGTTTTTCCAGTGGTCATGTATGGATGTGAGAGTTGGACTGTGAAGAAAGCTGAGCACCAAAGAATTGATGCTTTTGAACTGTGGTGTTGGAGAAGACTCTTGAGAGTCCCTTGGACTGAAAGGAGATCCAACCAGTCCATTCTGAAGGAGATCAGCCTTGGGATTTCTTTGGAAGGACTGATGCTGAGGCTGAAACTCCAGTACTTTGGCCACCTCATGCAAAGAGTTGACTCATTGGAAAAGACCCTGATGCTGGGAGGGATTGGGGGCAGGAGGAGAAAGGGACGACAGAGGATGAGATGGCTGGGTGGCATCACCGACTTGATGGACATGAGTTTGAGTGAACTCCAGGAGTTGGTGATGGACAGGGAGGCCTGGCGTGCTGCAATTCATGGGGTCACAAAGAGTCGGACACGACTGAGTGACTGAACTGAACTGAACTAACTGAAGCAGGTAAAGAATCTGCCTGCAATGCAGGAGATTGGTTAAGAGCTCCAGCAAGTGGAAATGGCAGCCACTGCAGGATTCTTGCCTGAAAAAGCCCACAGATAGAGGAGCCTGGTGGGTTATAGCCCATAGGGTCTCAAAGAGTTTTTTGAGCGACAGAGCATAGTACAGCAATGACGTGTATAGTCACACTGTCAATGGATATCAGCCAATCAGAAGGAAGTAGGGTGGTGAGAAGAGCCCAGCTGTCCTGGTATTGACCAACTGAACGTCAGTCCTACCCTTTACCTTGTTCTGTAGTGTTCTGGCAGGCAGGCTAAAGGAGATTGTGATCTCCTGCTGATTGCCCCTGTGCTAACATACACACCAAAGGCTACATGCTAGCTCTGTCTCTCTCTGTCAGGCACAGGTTAAAATCTGAGCATTTCTGGCTTTCCATGGAATAGTATAATTTGCATCTCAAACTCTGCTGATTTATATTATACAGCTGAAATTCTTGTTATACTTCAATGATTTCTTTGGAGATTGATTTATATTGGATACATTTTCTCCCACTCTAAAAAAATAATCATTAATTGGATCAAGGTGGTTCTGCAAACTTACCATGGGGCTCAGTGAAAGATGAGCCTATCTTCACTAGTTATCTGGTTCTGCTGTTTTGGTTTATTGCAAAAGATGCCCCCCAACATTGATTTTGAGGGTATAAAAGGTGATCACAGGATCTATATCCCAGCCCCTGACCCCACCCAACATTTCTTGCACCCCTCCTTAACCATAACCTTAGGTCTTTGTGCCACAGTTGAAGCCCCATCCCATTTTCTCCTTGGGCTTTCAAGGGGGTACTAGTGGTAAAGAATGGGCCTCCCAATGCAGGAGACACAAGAGACCTGAGCCTTGGGTGGGGAAGATTCGCTGGAGGAGGGCATGGCAACCCACTCCAGTATTCTTGCCTGGAGAATCCCATGGACAGAGGAGCCTGGTGGGCTACAGTCCATAGAGTTGCAAAGAATCAGACATGACTGAAGAGACTTAGCTTGCATTTTCTACTCTGCTCATTGGAACTGGTTATCTCTTAACAAAGACTGTTCATTGTCCCCTGTATTTATTTACCCCTTCCTCCTTTTAGTAGAACTCCAGTTTTAGCAGGGAACACAACCAGTTAACCTTCTTGAAAACAGCTCTGGTATCAAGATATAAACATCTAGCTGTGGCAAGTGGGGAATACGCTCTAGTTGCTGGCTTCTTATTGTGGTGGCTTCTCTCACTGCAGAGCAAGGGCTCTAGGGCACACGGGCCTCAGTAGCTGGGCTCCCAGGCTCTAGAGCACAGGTTCAATAGTTGTGATGCATGGGCTAAGTTGCTTGGGGGCATGTGGGATCCTCCTGAATCAGGCACCAAACCTGTGTCTCCTGCATTGGCAGGCGGATTTTCATCACTGAGTGACCAGGGAAGCCCTCCAAATGTTTGCTTTTTAATATAAAACTGTGGATATGATTCTAATGACACAGCCTCCACCATATAGATAAGGACAACACTCTGCAGAATTGGGGCGCCTCAAGGGACACGGGGTCCTAAAGACCCCACACAGCAGAACCACCTATCTGCCCTAGATCACATTCATTTTTCTCAATTTTATGTAAGATAGAATTAAATTTCTTTCTTATTTGAGCTACTGTATTGTGGGGGTGTCTTTCTATAGAAGCTTCATGTATACCTGACATCAGAATATATGAAATACCCAAAGATTATTTCTAAGCTAAAGGTCAATATATTGAGAAATGAAGTGAGCCAGACAATGGCTAAACACTAGATTCTTAAGCCCTCTCATTATGATCTGAAATTTCCTGTCCCCTTAGATTCATATCTTAAAACTTTAATCCCCAAATATTATGATACAACACATGAACCCCCTAGATTCATGTGTTGAAACCTTAATCCCCAAAGGTGATGATAATTGGCAACTGAGAATATTGAGCAAATGAGAATATTCCGCTCAATATTCTGTAATAACCTAAATGGAGAAAGAATTTGAGAAAGAATAGATACATGTATATGTATAACTGAATCACTTTGCAGTACGGCTGAAACTAACACAACATTGTTAATCCACTATACACACATATATATAAAAGAAGTCTGTTCTTCAGAAGAGTCCTCATTCAACCTTCCTTCATCCTGATCCTGGACATCCACCTCCAGAATTGTGAAATGTAAATTTATGCTGTTTATAGATTACCCATTCTATAGTATTTTGTTATTGGAGCCCCAACAGACTAAGATACCTGTCCAAACTGGACTGAACACTTGTCTCTAGGATGCGAGTCAAAATACTTAACAGTGCATACAACATGGGCCAATAGAACTAATCAGAAAAGTTCTGGTAATGACTTAAGATCAGCATGCAATGATTTATATCAGCCCTGGGTTTCATTGAGGCTATTAGAATTACTTGGGTTAGGAGAAAATATGATTGGAAAGTGACCCAAAAAGCAATACTATTGAAATGAACTGGACTTGAATTACTCCTTTGCAAGGATCTGTAGTTTCCTAGGTGGGCAGTTCTCGTGGTGCTGAAGTCATCTTCATTCTTGAGAATCTCTGAGAGAATAGTTTGACTTTTATTATCTCATTTATTTATTGGCTGTGCTGGGTCTTCGTTGCTGCATGAAGGCCTCCTCTAGTTGCAGTGCTTGGACTTCTTATTGCAGGGGTTTCTCTTGTTGCAGATCATGGACACTAGGGCATGTGGTCCCAGTAACTGTGGCCCACAGGCTTGGTTGCTTGCTTCCCAGACTAGAGGTCAAATCTGTATACCCTGCAATGGCAGATTCCTAACCACAGGACCACCAGGGAAGTTCTGAATTTTAAATCCCTGCCCTCAGTGAAAACCATGAGTTGGGATTGGGATTATCTACCAGCCCCTTTTTGGATGTTGTTTGGAAATATTAAGAACTAATTCCCTCTCATTAAGATCTGTGTCTGAAAATGCAACACTCGGGGCTTCTAACAATGGAAGTACTACTCCCAGTTGATAAGAGACAACCCCTATGTTCTTGTCTCCCCTCCCCTTCAACAATAACCCCTATCAAGAAATAGGAATGTATCACACTCATGCAATATTTTATACTTCTGCTGCAAATATGACAAAATGTTCCCACCTCAAGGAGAGTGGTGGCTACATTGAAGCCTGTTGTTATTTTTGGTGTACTTGAAATATTTTATGAAACATTTGTAAGCTTATGAAATATGTTATGACTTATAATACTAAATTTAAGTATTAATATAACAATATTAAAGAAGCAGTCAAATACTCTAAGTGACTTTCATACTAGCAAAAAATAAAATAAACTCAATGGGCTACCTGACTTTTTTATGAGATCAGTTTACCAGGTTAAGGAAATCTATTTTCTTCATGTATCTCTTAGTTTGTAGAACTGTTAATGATGTTTGTCCTTCTTTCTGAACTGTTTTCACAACCTATGGATGAAGTAATGCTCCAATCAAGGTCTATTGTGAAGTACTGGATTGGTTAAAAAGTTCATTCTGGATTTTCTGTAAGATGGCCAACCACCTTATATTTGGCCAATCGAATATAACAAGTTTCCTCACATGGACTATATTCCACTCTTGCTTTTACAATCTCGCTTACCCAAGATCAAGTTCAATTTAAGTGACACCAGGAATGCAGTTTTATTATCTTTCTGTCAGCTTTCCTTGATTATTCTTCAAATTCATCTGTCTAAATTTGGGGGTTTCATCTATCTTGATTGAATTACATTTTTCAACTTCTTCAGTTCAGTTCAGTCACTCAGTCATGTCTGACTCTTTGTGACCCCATGGACTGCAGCAAGCCAGGTTTCCCTGTCCATCACTAACTCCCACTAATGTCCATCGAGTTGGTGATGCCATCCAACCATCTCATCCTATGTCATCCTCTTCTCCTCCCACCTTCAATCTTTCCCAGCATCAGGGTCTTTTCAAATGAGTCAGCTCTTTGCATCAGGTGGCCAAAGTATTAAAGTTTCTTTTCAGCTTCAGCATCAATCCTTCCAGTGAATATTTAGGACTGATTTCCTTTAGGATGGACTGGTTGGATCTCCTTGCAGTCCAAGGGACTCTCAAGAGTCTTCTCCAACACTACAGTTCAAAAGCACCAATTCTTGGGTGCTAAGTTTTCTTTACAGTCCAACTCTCTCATCCATACATGACCACTAGAAAAACCATAGCTTTGACTAGACAGACCTTTGTTGGCAAAGTAATGTCTCTGCTTTTTAATATGCTGTCTAGGTTTGTCATAGCTTTTCTTCCAAGGAGCAAGCGTCTTTTAATTTCATGGCTGCAGTCACCATCTGCAGTGATTTTGGAGCCCAAGAAAAGAAATTCACTGCTTCCATTGCTTCCCCATCTATTTGCCATGAAGTGATGGGACAAGATGCCATGATCTTAGTTTTCTGAATGTTGAGTTTTAAGCCAACTTTTTTGCTCTCCTCTTTCACTTTCATCAAGAGGCTCTTTAGTTCTTGTTCACTTTCTGCCATATGGGTGGTGTCATCTCCATATCTGAGGTTATTGATATTTCTCCTGGCATTCTTGATTCCAGCTTGTGCTTCATCCAGCCTGGCATTTCTCATGATGTACTCTGGATATAAGTTAAATAAGCAGGGTGACAACATACATCCTTGACATACTCCTTTCCCGATTTGGAACCAGTCTGTTGTTCCATGTCCAGTTCTAACTGTTGTTTCTTGACCTGCATACAGATTTCTTAGGAGGCAGGTCAAGTGGTCTGGTATTCTCATCTCTTGAAGAGTTTTCCAGTTTGCTGTGATGCACGCAGTCAAAAACTTTGGCATCGTCAATAAAGCAGAAATACATGTTTTTCTGGAACTTTCTTGCTTTTTCAACGATCCAACGGATGTTGGCAATTTGATCTCTGCTTCCTCTGCCTTTTCTAAATCCAGCTTGAACATCTGGAAGCTCACGGTTCACATACTGTTGAAACCTGGCTTGGAGAATTTTGAGCATTACTTTGCTAGTGTGTGAGATGAGTGTAATTGTGCAGTAGTTTGAACATTCTTTGGCATTGCCTTTCTTTGGGATTGGAATGAAAACTGACCTTTTCCAGTCCTGTGGCCACTGGTGAGTTTTCCAAATTTGCTGGCATATTGAGTGCAGCACTTTCACAGCATCATCTTTTAGGATTTGAAATAGCTCAACTGGAATTCCATCACCTCCTCTAGCTTTGTTCATAGTGATGCTTTCTAAGGCTCACTTGACTTCACATTCCAGGATGTCTGGCTCTAGGTGAGTGATCACACCATCATGGTTACCTGGGTCATGAAGATCTTTTTTGTATAGTTCTTCAGTGTATTCTTTCCACCTCTTCTTAAGGAAACTAAATCATACAATGTTGACATCATTTCTTAATAAAGCAATGAAACTGTTATAGAAGTAAACAGGAAGACTGGCAAGGCAAGTGTTAGTCGCTCAGTCATGTCTGAGTCTTTGCGACCCCATGAACTATAGCCTGCCAGCCTCCTCTGTCCATGGGATTCTCCAGGCAAGAATACTGGAATGGGTAGCTGTTCTCTTCTCCATGGGAACTTCCTGACCCAGGGATTGAACCCTGGTCTTCCTATATTTCAAGCAGATTCTTTATCATTTGAACCACCAGGGAAGCCCAGGAAGCCTGAACTCCTGACAAAAATATAGGAAATCTCCTCACATAATTGTTGGTTCAAAACTAGGAACAACCACTATGACTTTGTCAAAAGCTTATCACATCTGATTAAACTAATGTTCCCTTCTGATCTGATGAAACCTGAAAAAAAGAAAAAGCATCAGTTAAAATCTAACTCAAGAGTCAGGGGTTCATCTTTATGACACACTCAGAATAGAGGGAGAAAGCTGATCTCAACTTGACCGTGGTATACTATGTGCAAAGGTAATTGAAGGAATGTGCTTTGCCAGTTCTGACTCCCCTCCCTCGCACTCCCAAATAACCAAAGTTAATGCCTTAAGATAATACAATAGTAAACTAATAGGTACTTTAAGAGCCTGAGAGTGGTAAAGTACCTCCCAAATACTTATTCAGAGTAAGAATTTAGAGGTCATGAAAAATCACTGTAGCATTATCTGCAACAGCCAAACCATGGATGCCACCTAAATGTCCAACGGCAGAAGAATGGATAAAGAAGATGTGGTACACACATACAATGGGACATCACTCAGCAATAAAAGGAAAAAAAAAAAAAAAGAAACGTGGTCATTTGTAGAGATGTGGCTAGACCTAGAGTCTGTCATACAGAGTGAAGTAAGTCACAAACAAATATTGCATATTAATACATGTATGTGGAATCTAGAAAACTGGTAGAGGGGAGCCTATTTTCAGGGCAGGAATAGAGATGCAGACGTAAGGAACAGACATGGACATGGAGGGCAAAGGGGGACGTGGGATGAAATGAGAGACTGGGAATGACATGTATACACTATCACGTGTAAACCAGACAGCCAGTGGGAAGCTGCTGGATAGCACAGGGAGCTCAGCCAGGTGCTCTGTGATGACCTAGAGGGGTGGGATGGGGCTGTGGTGGAAGGGAGGTCCAAGAGGGTGGGGATATATGTGTAAACATAGCTGATTCACTTCATTGTACATCAGAAACCAACACAACATTGTAAAGCAACTATATCCCAATTTAAAAAAAAAAAAAAAGGAGGTCATGATAGATCAACATATAGTCCAAGGGCTGTGGAGATAGAGTTCTCACTCAGCAACAGCTAGCCAGGCTCAGGATTCCAATGATGCAGGACTGTGAAGACCCATCCCTGCCCCTTTCAACAATAACTGACACTTCCTTTCTTTCATCTGCTACTTCCTGCTTTTCATCTCTCCCTTGGGCCCACCCCCCTCTCCTCCCTGCCCCCACCATCAGCTGCTGCCGGCAGTAACTTAGCCTTGCAAAGTAAGCAGCCTGGGGGCAACTGCTTCTTTTCCATATTCTAGGGTGTGTGTGCAACATGCTTAATTGCTTCAGGCTTATCTGACTCTTTGTGACCCTGTGGATCTATGGATCATAGCCCTCCAGGCTCCTCTGTTCACGGGATTCTCCAGGCAAGAATACTGGAGTGGGTAGCTATGCCCTCCTCCAGGGCGTCTGCCTCACCAGGGATCAAACCTGCATTTCTTCTGTCCCCTGCATTGGCAGGTGGGTTCTTTGCCACGAGCGCCATATCTGGTTCTCAAAGAGTAGTTCCTAGAGCAGCACCAGCAGCATCTACCTGGGGACTTGTTAGAAATATAAATTCTAAGGTTCCACCCCATACCTACTGAACAGGAAACTCTAAGCATGGGGCCTAGAAAACTTTTTACAGCCTCTTGCAATGATTCAGATGCATGATAAAGAATCACTGTTCTAGCGAAGAAGAGAATTCTTAGAAGTCTGAAGCCCTTGAAGACCTCAGGTTAAAGCTCTGATTCTTGAGGGACCTCAAAACCCATTGGAAGTGTAAGAAAGATTTTGAATCTTCAGAAGAATCAACTCTGAGTTTTCTATGACAAAACTCTGGAGGTACACATTTAACACTTTTGGGAAGCACTTACCACATCCAGGTACTGTGTTAAGTTCATATCCACTCCTGGTATCAGTTGTCTCTTGTTACAAATAAGGAAACTAAATTTAGAAAGACTAAGTAATTTGCCCTGAGTCATATGGTTAATAAGCGATGGAGCCAGGATTCAAAGCCGTGCAAGTGGACTTTACTGTACTGTTTGATTTGCTGTATCTGTGAAAAAGGGTAATGAAATACAGCTCCAGGCTGAAAGGTACTGATTAGACATTTCATTCAAGGAGATTGAGCCTCAGAGCTCTTGCTTTTACTGTGGGCTTTTTGAATTATCTGTAGAAGTTAGTGTTTGCTTTAATTTCTCCCTGTAGGTGAGAAATTGTTGTGATTAATAATCTTGACTTCCCTACATCCAGTAGTTTGTTTAGTAACATACTAGTAGTTGTATCCTAGGAGTATAATCATCTGGTACCGTGGAAGTAACATAAAATAGATAAAAAAATATGTGTATATGATCTTACCGTTTGTTCCTTGGCAGTTTTTATTGAGTTATAACAATAATATTTGTTTACAAATAAAGGTAATTTACAAAATTTTATTTTCAACAAAACTTCAGTTCGTGTCTTATTCAAATTAGAAATAGAGCCATATAATTTACAAAAGAACAGAGTAATAGCATATATTGAATTGATGTAGTGATAAAAATAATTTTCCTGGATTTTTCTTTTGAGATAGATAATTATTATGAAAATATGTACTTTTAAAAATCAAAACAACATAAAATTTACATATATAAATATATTAGAAGAATCCCAAGACTTTACTTAGGTGCTTACTTGATCCTTTATGTAAGCTAGCAATCTGTACTGGCAAAAAGTGGCATTGTAAGTCTACACAGTTTTACTAAGAGGAGATGGTTCCACCACAGTTATAGTGAAGGTCATTAAAAAGCTTTTTTTTTTTTTAAAGTAATGAACTAGCTTAAATTTCCACTTTGATAAAATATTAAAGTCTAGCTATAATTAGCACTAGGCACTTCAAAATAGATTGTGGTTTAAATATTAATAATTGATGTGACCTGTACCTTCCGTATAAAAGATGTTGATACATGTTTCATTTTTACACATGGGTATTTAATGTCCAAAATGTATGCACTAAGAAAACCATGTCGTGCTCTGTGCAAAATGATCAACACGAAAAGATTTGTATCTGGCAGGGGTTTGTGCAGGGCAAGAAGAAAGGATATCTACTTCAATTTTTATGACAACTGCACATTTTGTTGAAAAAAGTCCTACCAAGCAAGGAAGTAGTAGTGAACTGGTACCAGCACAAGGATTAGGATTTTTTAAAAATGCAATATAATTGTCAGGCGAGTGTATGCTCCTTGGTTCTGTCTTGTCACGACAAAGATTTGGAGTGACGGACATAAAGCCTTCGGCGCGTCACAGCTCTCGGGTCTTGGACAAACCGTGTTATAGCTCTTAGACAAATCAGTGTTACAGCTCTATTTTATTTAGAAGATAGCAGGAGAATCCATCCTCGAAGCGTGAGGGCATGCCAACCCAAAGACGTGAAGAGAAGAGAGTGGAGGAGCTAGAGAGAGCCCTTTGGCTCCTCTTTTTATATGTTTTTCCCTCCCCCTGGGCCTGCCCTATGCAAACTGGGCTAGCCAGGAGTGCTGTTTGTTGTACCTGAAGCCCTCACTCCAGTCCTCAGACCTTCCTTTGACCTCCTTTGTTCTATTTTTGCGGGCTTTTCCCTTCCTTGTCTTTTAGCCGCCATCATTTTGGACTCCTATTTCCTATTCTAACTACCTAACAATAATAAAAATATCATTTGATCTAAGAATGCCTTCATTCCCCACCGGGCCAGCTAGATGAAGTGGAAATACTCAGCTGCCTTAGTTGGGACAAACTCAAAACATGGATTAGGTCCTCGAAATGAGCAGATGACCTCTGGATAGGATGATTCAGTAGGCTGCTTTAATAATATACCATGCCTTCCCTTAGAACAGAAACCACTCAGTTTGGGGAGACTGCAGGTGAAAGGGAAATTTGACACTTGCAGAGCTTAGTTTTAGTTTGCTTTGTAATACATTACCCACAGCAAATTTACCTCTATCTTTAGAAATAAAGATGACATCTGTCATGAAGCCTCTGACATTTTTTTTTCTATCTGCTATTTCCAGTGTCATATATCTGACATGTGATAACCTCCCTTTATAAACTCAAATGTTAGGGACAAGATTTTATTCATTTCAGGTGCCCACATGGCTATTCTTGACCTACTTGCAAATACATGACAAGATCCACTGCACATTCTCTTATACTGAGGTTTCTGTTTCTGACTCTGAACACACCTTTCAAGCCTAAAATCATCTTATTATATGTACCTAGGCATCAGAAAATTAAACCTTAAAAATCCACTGGGCTTCATTTTAGGTAGATGCCTTTCTGCCTGCCCTCGGGGCATTAACATTTTATGTCACAAGAAAGTATCTTTTTTGGTTTGTTTTTCAGAGCTAAACATTTAAATCTTGAAGCATTTTGTTTCTTTGCAAACATCTTTGTTAGAATTAAAAAAAAAAAAGAAGTGTTGATCAAAATGTTGTCTTAGTTGTTACTGACAGCTGTTAAAATGCTGCTAAAAATACAGCGCCGACTACTGAAAAGCTAACTGCTCCTGTGAAGTCCTAATGAGAAATTCTAAATGAGTTTTTCATCAAGTTCAGCAGACTCTTACTTTCCCAAACCTGACCCACTGGATTGTTTCACTTTTCTGTGGTTGTTATTGCCCATAATATCAGAAAAGCAGCCGGATGCATAATTCTAATGAGCTCACAAACCATGCAGTTATTTATGTAAGATTAGCACAGTTATTTAAAGGTGATGAATTTCCTGCAGTAAACCAAGAAAAAGAGAAGAGAAGGAATTGCAAGTATCTTTACTTTGATCAAAATACATGGCTCTGAGCCCCCCTCCCCTTTTCAACCACTGTACATTATTTCTAAATTTAGAACACCAGTGTAGGCACAGTGCAATCTGATTTGCCTCTAATAATGTGGTACGCTAATTGTGATGCATGTTCTCTTTGGTGCTCTGTCAGCTCAAAATCTGGTCATCGAGATGGATGAGGTTTGTGTGTTTTCTGTTTAAAATGACTGCAAATGAAATTAAGGTAGACAGATGAATAGTTAGGTAAACAAATATGGAAATTAATGAATAAGCAAAGCTAATAAAAATAGTCCAAGTAGTCCAGAAACTTGAATTGGGTCTATTTTGAGTATGAGCAAACTCTGATATGTTTTGTATTTCTCCCTGGTCCACAATTTCTTATTTGCTTGCAATGTTTATAAACTGTAACATGAGTGTTTTGCAATAAACAAAGAAGAAATTCTATTTTATATTATTCCCCTACTCATCTTTTCTCTCCAACACTGCCTGCCCTAGCCCCGCCTTTCTCTCTCTGACTCTCTCTGTCTTTCTCAACTCTTCCTAACAGCTGGTAACAGACAGGGGGAAAAAAAGCTTAGCTTTTTTGAAAGAAAAAAAAAAGTGCCAGCATGACTAGGCTTATTAATGAAGTTATCTATGTCCAAATGCTTAGCCTTTAACTTTCTAAGATTATTGAATACAATTAAATTATATGCTACTTAACAGGCTTTACTTTCCTACCAGTAAATACAGATCTAAAGGAGATCTAATACACTTCAAAATACATTCATGGGGGTGGGTTGCTTATCATTTCATGGCTGAAACAACTCCATGATTTTTTTTTTCTCCCCCCCAGTGTCAGCTGTTGGATGAAGTGAAATTTGGATCAGAGATCTAAGGGGTTGCTCTGCTAAAGCTGAAATAAAGAGCAAGGGAGGATTTTTTTTCCAACACAAACTTAGATGATATTAGGCTTTGTATCTGAAGTTATATAATAGAGGATGTGATGTCACATATGTAAATTGCAAACGCTGAGTCGTGCACTTTAGGTAGCAAACCTCAGGAAGCTTGACGCTAATGGGTTGAGGGAGTAAAGTGTCCTGAGGTACAGGACTGTGAAATGAGGGTGAACAACTGTCAAAAGGGAAGAGAACTGATGCTGCTTCAAGGTTTCAGACTATTTGGCAGCTGTAAGTAGTCTCCAGTCATTTGGAGATGAAGTTAAGGTCCTTTTCTGTTCTTTTACTTCCTTAATATTCATTTTTCTGAAAAACACATTTCTATCCTTTTGCAAAGAAAAATATATCTAAAAGGATCAAAAGAACAAAGTTTGTTGTGAGCTTAAAAATCAGCAAGTAATGACATTTCCTAGATGTACATTTTCAAAGTTGATAGGACTCTTTATTATCAAGCATTGGAACCAAGAGTATTCTGAATAACCAAAAAACCCTGCATCTCCATCTTTGATGGAGTCTCTCAGAGACATCACTTGTGGGGTGATTCCCAGTAACACCAGTGCCACCTTCTCTTCAGATAAGGGAGCCAAAGATTTTATGTTGGAGCTGTTTTCCTTCTAGGGTGGCACAAGACCACCTCTTACAGCCAGCAAAAGAAAATAATTGTTCAAAAGTTTGGGCAAATATTCAAATATCCAAAAATAAAGGTTTGCCTAATAGTAATGGCAAGATCCCCTAATATCTTGTTGAAGGATAAGAGAAATTGATATACATGGGCATATGGATGTCCCCACAAGCGAGTTTGGTGTGCAAAAGTTTCAAAAGAATATACGTAAATGCTTAAAAACTCAGTCTCAGTTTTATAATACCAAACTGCTTTAAAGCATGAAAGATTAAAATTTGAGATTGGACAGAAGGAAAAGGCAGGAAGAAATCTAGATTTCTAAAATGTTGCAGTTACAATAACCCCACTTCACATCAGAATCTGCTGCCTGATAAGTTGTCCGTAACAAAATGACTGATTAAAATAGTGGAGGAGCACCTAGGTAAAGAAAGTTTAATGAAAATCATTTTATAAATGGGAAAGGAATAATCAAATGCCAGATTTATCGCTGAATTTGCATTATAAAGATTGCCTTAAAGGAGGGTTCGTTTTCTCTAACATTTCGTTAGGAAAAATTTCACAAACACTACCACTAGTATATAATGCCTTAATCACATTAACTATCCATCCTTCTGTCCATTTTATGAACTCATGAGTGTCAATCCATCCTATTTTTGATGCAGTTCAGAATTCATTTTTTTTTCAGTGTACTTCTACATGGTGGTTCTTTTTAAAGTTCATTGAATGTTTATTATGTTATTTTCTTAATTTCACCTAAACATAATACCTTAAGAATTTCACCTTCTCTACACCTAAGGAAACAAGCAAAAGGTGGTTCGCCACAGGCCAAATGCCACTTTAAGAACAGGGGAGTACCACCACTGTGTGGGTGACGCCGCAATGGACAGCTAGACTGGGGCAGTGGGTTTGTGGGGCTGTGATTGTTTTAACAGGGCAGTTCCGCGTTTAACACGGTGGGAAGGGATTACCAGCTTCCACAGTTCCTTAGGAAGAAAACCGGGAAGGAGCACAGCAAAGGGCAGGGGGAGGGAGTCAATAAAACCTGTAGGAAAAGGAGTGTAAAGCCGGGACAGGGACCAGTGTGGTCAGTTTCTGGAGTTTAACTAAGTGATAAACGACAAGGGGAGCCTGTTGTGATATCACAGTACGTCCCCCCTACCCAAAATCTTCCACTAAGGCTAAGTGTAACGGTGAGATAGAAGATCTGGGGCTGGTGTCTCCCACGCGTGAGAGTTCGTGGACACGCGCGCGCACACATACACACACACGCATACATTTGCCCTAATGGGGGTGATCTGTGTGGTTTGCGGCGGGAGCGGGGGCGGTGCGGAGATGTGGGACTTGGGGAGAATCCAGAGCCAGGAGGCGCAGGCGGCTCCGCAAGGCAGCCGGAGCCAGAGGCTCCCGGGATCGCAGCTCCATCCCCCGCCCCGCGCCGCGCTCCCGGGCGCCGCCGTTCGCCCTCCCGGCTCGGTCGCCCCCCTTTCCCGTTCGCGTCTGCGTAGGTGTCCGCCGGAGCGGCGGGAGGGCGCGGGGGCGCGCGGGGCGGCGCGGGGGCGCGCGGGGCTCGGCGCGCGGCGGGGGG
>NW_024070196.1:9638473-9665942 GCF_014754425.2 Oryx dammah
CGGGGGGAGGGGGCCTGGCGCCCGGCCGCGTCCTCGGCTCGCTCGGCGGAGCGGGCGGCGGCGGCCCGGGCGCTGTCAGAGCGAGGGGACAGCCGGCGGCCGCCGCTGCTCGCCGGTCTCCCCCGCGCGCAGACACCCGGTCCTTCCTCGGAGCCCCCCGCCACGGTGGGGGTGGGGCAGAGGCGCGGCGAGCCCGGGAGAAAAGGCGAGGGGTGGAGAGAGGAGCAGCCTCGCCGGGTGGGCAGCGGAGGAGCAGGAAAAGAAACTTTTCCCTCCCGCCCGCCGCGCACGGTCCCTAGCCCGCGTCTCCCCTCGCGGCGGCTGGGAACTGCACCTGAGGCCGGGGGCGCGAGGTCAGGGCTGGACTTTAGGGAGTCGTGGGGAGGGCTGTGGGGTGACGTGCACTGGGGTTCCGTTTGCCATCGGCCTCCTCGCAGCCAGTGGCCAGGCTGGGGAGGGGGCCCCGGCGCCCCCGGCCCGGTTTCCCCCCAGACGGTGGCCGGACGCTCGGCTGCCTGCTCCTTCTGCGGAGGGTGTGACCCAGGGAGGGGGCCGCGGCACAGAAGGCTCCCCCTGCGGCCACCCCCCCTCAAAACACACACTCACACACACACTCACACGCTCTGGCGCCCGAGCTGTCACCGGTCACCCCAGGCCTGGGGAGGGGGCGCGGAGAGCCCGCTGCGGGGCGCCCGGCGCGGGGTCAACCCCCCTAACTTCCCGGCTCCCAAGGCAGCCGCCGCCGCCGCCCGGGAGACCGGCAGCCCCGAGAGAGGGCCCGCCGCCTAAGGCCCGGCCGCCGCCGCCGCCGCTGGGGGCGGGCGGGCGCCCGCGTCCCCCTCTGCGCGATTTGGCTCCGCCGCCTCGTCTCCTCCTGCCGGGTAACAACACTACGGCTCTATTGCTCTACCCACCGTCAGTAGGACGACTGCCGGGACTCTCTTCCTCTCCATCCTTACCGCCGATCTGCTAATATCGGACTTGCAGGCAGCGGCGGCGGCGGCGGCGGCGGGAGCCTGGTTGCCCCCACCCAACCCCCGCCCCGCGCCCCAGCCTCCCCACCATGTCCTAGAAAAGGTGAGTGCACAGCGACAGTCACTTGGCGCTGACAGCGGCGGGAGGGGTCCGGGGAGCGCAGGGCGACCCCGGGGAAGGCATATTCCGCGCAGAGGGCGCGGGTTGGCAAGCCGAGGTGGGCTGAGGGCAGGAGACGAGGTTCCCACCCGGCCGCCTCCAGGCAGGGTTGTTGGGCGGCGGGCGAGCAATCGTGGCGGCCAGTCCCTGCAAGATTCTAACCTAGATTTTGCGAGAAACTGAGATCCAGGGCAAGACCGGCCCTCCGTAAAGGTGGTAAAAACTTAGTAAAAGAGACACGTCCATTCCTTTAATAATGAATAATTTGGCCGCGCAGGCGGAGCCGTCTTCTCCTCGGGTGCCCGAGCGCTAGGTCCGGGACTCCCCTCCTTCCTGACCGCCGTCTGCGCTCGGGCCCGGCAGCTATCGATGCCCGGCTGCTTGCTTGGCCCGGAAAGCGCGCAGGACCTCGGGCCCCGCGGGAAAGTTGGGAGACTTGCGGGGACTCCCGGCTGCGGGGGCTCCGGGAGCCGCTCCGAGCGGGGGACTGCTGAGCACAGGAGTCGGAGGGTCGCAACCAGTTCTTGTGCGCCGCCGCCGTCTCTCCCTTGGCCAGGGAGTTCCCTACCTGGAGCGACTGAGAGTTCTAGTCTTCCTCGGTTCGGGGTCTGGAATCCCGAAGCTTAATGAACTGTAAGGAGAGGAGGGGCCTTTGGGCACAGGGTGAACTCTCCCTCCCCACCCCCCTTCCGAGTTTGGCTGGTGCGGGGCACGGGTGAGGCGGGAGGACGCACAGCTGCCGCCGCCGGGCTGCGGGTCGCCAAGGGCCCGGGGACCAGATTTAGGTGTGTACGTCACCGGTGCTGACTCTGGACCAGCCAGGAATATAAAACGGAGCCTCATACTCCGAGCCTCAAAGTCCTTAGAAATCAAAGTTAAGAAGCCCATCCTTTTGCTTAGTAACTACAGCCTTGGGGTGGGCGGGAGGAGAGTCGAGGTGGAGGCGGCTGGAGGGAAACCGAAATTTCTTCTTGCAGACGCTTGATCCTTAGAAAACAGTTTTGTTTCCTTCCCCGCTCCTGTTTCTCCCAATGAGGTGCACCCCTCCCACCCATTATTAAAAAGTGACTATCCTCGATGGTCAGCTTTCTTTCAAATTGAACTACTGGAAAAATCCAATACGAAAGCAATAAATACAGCCACAAAATTATAAGGAAGGAGTGCTGCAGCTCTTGACCCTAGAGGTGGAGGGATGGGGAGGAGGGTGGGAGAGAAGCCGTGTTTAAAGGGCTTTGGCTGCACTGAAATCACTCGCTTTCCGCGCACGGTTAAAACAAGGAAATTCAAATCGAGTGGGAACGTGATCCTCTTGCTTGCTGGCAGCGGACGCTGCGGCTGCTGTGTTGAGAGGTAACTCGGCAGACTGACGAGTGGGGCGGGGAACGAACCTCCGGGGTCGGGAGAAGCCCACTGAGGGTCCCTCCCTGCGCACGGACGCTGTGGGCGGTGCCTGGGCTAGGGCTGCCGCTCACCTGGCGCTGCAGGTGGAGAGCATCAGGGAGGACACCTTGACTGGCTTTCTAAAAACCGACTTCTTCAGCGTCCCCAGACTTTTCGCGTCTTTCCAGACATTCTGGGGTAGGCCAGGAGGAGAGCCAGGTGGGCGTGAGCAAGTTTGGGGCAGTGGAGCGAGGGGCGTGGGGGTCAGCGAGTCGTGAGTACCTAGTGGCGTAGCCGCTGCCCTGCACCCCGAGCAGCCTCCGCTTCTGCGGCTTTAAGGGAGCTGCCGAGTCCAGGCTGTGTCGCAGCAACTTTGTATCAGTCATGTCGTCCTCCTGGTGACTGACAGCCTGCATTGTCCAATGAGAAGCCCGCCTGACCCGTGCAGCGTGGAGCCTTGCTTCCCCCCGGGCCAATGGAAAGGGCCCAAGGGGGCGGGATAGCAACCTGAACTTTTTATCTGGACATGTGACCCGCTTTTAAAAGGGCCGGCCCTGAAGCTGGCCCACTCCCCCTCCGGGCTTTCGCCCGCCCTCTCCTTCTCTCTCCCTCCCAGCTTCGCCCGCTCTAGCCCTGCCCCTGCCCCTGCCCCCTCCTCTCCACCCCCCCCCGCGCCCGGGGTGTCATTGGACGGGTGAGACGCAAGCCAACTTCAGGCTGCTCCGAGGAAACCCGTGCAGTCACCTGGGTGCAAGAGCATTGCTGCCTCGGGCTCTCCCGCTGCAGGGAGAGCTGCACTCGCTGGCCTGGATGTGGTTGGATTTAGGGGGGCTCCGCAGCAGGGGTGTCGTGGCGTTGGCGAGCGCTGCAACAGGTAGACGCGGAGAGACGGACCCCGGCCGAGGCAGGTGTGTAGGGGTGCGCGGCTGGGCGCCGCTTGCCCGGCTCTGCGTGTGGCCGCGGCGCGGGAGCGTGCACTTTGCAGGGAGAAGTGGCTGCGTAATCCGGAGGCACTGTCAGTAGGGTGCTGTGTGCTTGTTTTGTTTTGGTTTTCCACTTTCCCCCCCTTTGGCCGCCAGAGGACTATTTTGGGAAAGTTTGGCCACTTTGGATAAATGCCCTCTAAGGAGCAGCTTTCTACCGCCTTTGGCAGTGGGAGGTCTATCACCCTTCCCTTTCCCCAAAGATGAATTTCGGATCGTTTTTCTTGTACAGTTTTTAAAGAACGTTTGAATAATATTTCTTTCCTTTATAAATTGCGGAAGCACCCAAATCTCAGCCAGAGGTGTAGCGGAAAAAGGGCAATTGAAGGAGATACAAATCCCGACAGATTCTGTAGGAAAGGGGCTCTGGAAATTCGTGCATTTCCCGTGCCTTAGGATTCACGAAACTCCTGAAAGAGATTATGCTTTCTGTGGCATCAGTTCGAATTCTAAAAGCAGGAGAGAAAGGATGAAGCTTCTTTCGGTGACATCCGTGCCCTGCTACTGAATTTAGGTGCACAGCTTTTCCTAGTGAATTTTAGAAGACCAGGTTTAAATCGTAATGGTTTACGGCACCAAAAGGTTTAATTATTTGTTATAACATAGAAGTTAGGAAAACTTTGATACCAGACAAGTTTGGAAACCACTGGATTTCAAAGGCAGTAAATTGCATTTTAATATTTGAATTGGCATTTCTCTAGGTGCTGTTATTGATGATATTTACATTGTAATGCTAATAGCATTCTCCATCTGTGAAGTTCTGGGAAGTTTTCATTTTAGATTTGACTTCATGACAGGCTATCATGGAAATGCTTGAGGAAAGAAGTTTTTTAAAATAATAAAAGGGGAGCTTTTTCCTTTAAGGGAGACATAGTTTAGTTTGGGGCTTTTGGAATCAGGTGGCTCAGTGAATTAGGTGAGTGAATAGAAATCAGGTGTGTTCAGTTCTAACTGGTTCTCTGGCTCTCTTAGGTGACCTTGGGCTGATTTCTATCATTTATCTCATCTGTTAAAACAAGGAACATGGTTATAGTTAAGTAATAGGGATGACAGGAAAAGAGTTACAGTGAACTTTTACAACTATGCAACCAATACAAATTGTAAAATTCTTAAGGTTCTGTCTTGAGGATGTAATATTAGAGTCAGATAACTATAGAAAATGATGCATTTAAAATGGAACTGTGTTTGGGAGGTTGTAAAAGTGAAACTGTTTTTGGATAAAATATAAATTTGCAAGATTCTTTGTTAATATTCCTGAAACAAACAAAAACAACTACTTCCTTATGGGAAACAGCAATTTAATAGAGTCTGTAAAATATAAAAATTTAAAGTCAGGTTTTCCCTTGGCAAAAATAATGTTTAAGAGCATATTTATGACAAGATAGAACTGTCAATATTTTTCCTTACTTTCCCTGTGTGAAAATTCCTTTATTTTAAGAGGGGAGGCATTTGCCTGAAAATTAAGGGACCTTCATGTTTTTTGTCTTTGCCCCAACAGGAGTATCTGTTACAGTTTCCATTTTAAGGGAGACAAGCCTGATTTTACATAAGTAGACTTGTATATCAGTATCTGTTTAATCTTATACTTTAGTAACAAAAACTTTACCTTTACCCTCTGGATATTAAGTTCTATGAGGATCATATTCATCAATTAATATTTTCAGTATTCACTAGTGATTGACTGAAAATCTGCTCAAGCCATGGACCTTATGCCAGTTTCAAAAAGACAACCTGGATTTCCTGGACGACATAGGAAATAACTTCCTAACTGATCCATTTGTTTTATAGAGAAGATCAATTAAGATAATATAGGACAGAATAGCATGGAAACTTACACACTACCATATGTAACATAGTGGGAATTTGCTATGTGACTTAGTGAACTCAAACCAGGGCTCTTGTGGCAACCTTAGAGGGGCGGGAGGTGGGAGGGAGGTTCAGAAGGGAGGGGATATATGTATACTTAGGGCTGATTCATGTTGATGTATGGCAGAAACCAACACAATATTGTAAAGAACTTGTCTTTCAATTAAAAATAAATACATGTAAAAAAAAGAAAGGAAAAGATAATAGGGAGAATTCAGCATAAAATATTTCAATAATCATATTTTTTTAAAAAAAAAAAAGCCTGATCCTTAAAAATATTTCCAGTGGAAGCCATGCGGGTGCTAGACATCTTCCATTCTTTCTTGTTGGTTGCCAGCCTTTATATTCTTTGTTGAGAGGTGTATTAGGTTGACAGATCAAAATGTCTTAAAGCTAATGTAGATTTCAGCAAAGCCTTTGCAAATTCTCTAATGATAGCCTTGTCAATAATGTGGTGAAATGCAGGCTGGTTCGTGTTATTGTCAAGAGAATTCAAGGCTAGCCAAACAGAACTTGGAAAGTTGTGATCAGCTGCATGATGTTAGCTGATAAGGTACTTCCTTGGAGAGTGCTTTAAGATGGTTCTTGCCTATCCTCCCTCACGTAAAGGTTCTCTTCAAATCTTCATCTAGCCTTATGTATCTAAGACACGGCTCCTGGCTTGAGGCACAGTGATGAAAAGTGTCCCTCAGCATATTAGTAGATGTTGTGTGAAAAAAAAAGAAAAAAGGTGCAGTGGCCAAATTATTTAGGGAACTCTGAATTAAAAAGGAAATGGGTTTCTGTACCTTAGAACTTCCAAGAGTTTTAGCATGTGAATTTCCACCGTGAAGCTTCAAAACAGGCAGTGAGTGATCATCCTTTCCTAAAGACAGTTTAGAGAAAGAATTTTTGGAGAGAAGTCTGGACGATGATGATCCTTCAGACTCAAGGCAGATGGTCCTGTTGTCTGGGAGACTGTAGGTGTGGGAGTGGGGAGGGGTGAATTTGTGGAGACCTTTAGTTAGGGTGCCAAGGCAGGGGTGATTTCTGGGCATTTGAATAGACGGTGGTGCAATTCACCAGGGAATGTGGGTTTAGGGATAGGATTGGGGTGTGGGAGGATGATACACAGAAGGTGTTCAGTTTTAAACAGGAATAGACACATTTCTTGTGGTTTGATGAATTTGGGACTGAAGTATCTATCTGTACTGTTCCAGTTTGGTATGGGGAAGGCTGAATATTCTCAGAAGTAGAAGCAGCACATATTTACTGGTATTTTTCAACCCATGGCTATTACTAAATGGTTTTTCAGTAAGGTACAAAAGGCCAGTATTAGCTGTTTTGGTCCCATTTCACTATATTCAGTTCTTGGCTTTCATCCACACTAATTTTTCCTGCTGGAATTATCAGATTACCTTCTCAAACTTCATAACTTGGCTTACTTTCTACTGTTTTGTGATTAGGAATTTATAGAATAATGTTCTTTAAGCAAAAGCTTGCTACATAATTGGGAGATTTTAATGTTCACAAATTACTGGGTATTGATTATTTTATAATAGTTTAATATTTTTTTTATTTGCACTGTGCTGTCATCTTGGGGTGCAGTGGTAAAGCTGATAAAGTTTCCTCCTTCTGGGAACTTAAAAGCCTAGTGTAGAATACAGAAAAGTAAGAGGTAATTATGATCTTCGGACAATTTGGGCATTAAATTTTGCCAGAGAGCCCTGTGATATCTGATGCCAGTTTATTTAGTAGAGTCATTATATTACTTTTTCCATGTTAATGTAATTTCTGGAGCAAAAAGTCTAGTCTCTTTTTAATGAGAAGAAGGTAGGGTGGTTGAAGATCATGAGTGGCAGAGGAGGGGAAGGGACTGAGAGGTCTAAAGTAATATCTGTGTTCAGCACTGCAGAAGCTGCAGCTTTTAGGTCAGGACCTTTATTTGGGTCAGAGATTGTTTATACACCTGAAAGGATTTGAAAAATGCATAGTTAAAGATTTGAAGAGTTTTATGCATGAAAATGCACAAATGAAATTTTATTGAGTGAATTAATTTTCTTTGAGAGATGTTTCTTTAGAGTGGTGCTTCTCAAGCCAGCGGTGATTTTGGCCCCCCTCCCTTAACCCCTAGGGGCTTTTGGCGAGTCTGGAGGCATTTGGGGCTATCACAGCGGGGCAGGAGGAATGCTACTGGCATCTATTGGGTAGGGGTCAGGGATATGGCTGTACATCTTACAATGCACAGGAGAGATCTCAACAAAGCATTATCAGGCCCCCAGTAGGGCCATGGTTGAGAGACCTTGGTGTAGACACCTGGGATCAAATTCCAGCTCTGCTGTGTGGCTTCTGCCTCGGTTTTCCCAGTTGTATCATTTGGGACAGTACTTCTGACAATGTTGTAGGGTAATTTATAAGGGGATGTACATTAACATCTGTGAAAGGCTTGTAATAGGTCATTGAACCATATCATGCATAAGAATTCTATAAATACAGCCTGTTATGATTATCTATGGAATAAATTTATAGAGAGAGCCGGTAGATAAGATAGTATGTCTAAAACAATCCTGGGGACTCCTTGAGAATGGGAATTGAGCCTGTTTTGTTTATCACTCTAGATTCTGTGGCTAGTTGTAGGCCCAGGATGCAACACACACTTGGTGAGTATTTGTTGAATGAATGAACACAAAAATTGTCAGGACCCATCTCAAACTTCCTCCATTAACTGTTGAGAATGAAACTGGCTGTCTGGAGTCTTTTCAGCAGAGCTGCCACTAGGTCAGGCCGCATGTCAGAGTCCTTGCCAGGACTGAAATACAGACTAGAGTCCTGACATTCTCAACTTGTCATTCAGCCTCTGAGTTATGGACTAGCTTAATTAATCAGGATATATGACTCTTCACTGTTCAAAATTGACATTAAATTATCTCCACCAAAATCTATTTTACGAAAATCTTACTGTTTTGAAAATAATCCTCAAGTTATCTTGCCTGTGATCATTCACGGAATGACTTTACATTGGGAAATGGTAACATTACTTACATTTCCTCATTGTTTTTTAATCAGGTCACATATTAGCTATGAAAAGCAGCTTCCATATGCTGGAAAGACTCCAAAGACTTTGGCATTAGATTTAGTTTTAAACCTGACTTTGTCATTTACTGTGTCTTTGACCTTGGGCAAATCGCCCACTTGGTTGAACCCTCAGTTTCCTCTTTGGATGTATCAGGAGTCCCCAGGATTACTTTGCATATTAAATAAGTTAACATTTGTAAATATTCTTTGTAAACTCTACAGGCTGTATTATAGCAAAGATGTTTTATATGTAAAATTTCCTCCAAACTCCAAAGGCTGTAGTATAGTAAAGATGTTACTTAGATGCAAAATAGTTTTATTGCTTGCTCTATTATAGCAAAGATTTGCTTTTATTTAGATGGGAAATAGTTTTATTGCTTCTTATATTCTGGCTTCTGGACAAATTATAGTCAGGACTCTGTTGTATCAGCACCTAAAAAGGTAATAACTTGAGTATAACTGGAAGTATTGCTTATCATCAGTAGTATATGTACTTATAGCTCAGTCAGTACAATTTCAGAATGTCTTTTAGAGTAACTGTGCTATCCACGACTCTAATTCGATTTTTTTAATATAAATTTTTATGTTAGCTATGGAGACCAAAGGCTACCACAGTCTCCCTGAAGGTCTAGAAATGGAAAGACGGTGGGGTCAAGTTTCTCAGCCTGCAGAGCGTCCTGCCCTGGGACCCGTACCCACGGAGCAGCCGGATGAGAGTAACTACATGGAGATCGTCGACGTGCGCTGCGTCTCCGGTGCTATTCCAAACAGCAGTACTCAAGGAAGCAGCAAAGAAAAACACGAATTACTCCCTTGCCTCCAGCAAGACAGCAGTCGGTCTGGGATTTTACCATCTGATATAAAAACCGAGCTGGAATCAAAGGAACTTTCGGCCACAGTGGCCGAGTCCATGGGCTTGTACATGGATTCCGTGAGAGAGGCCGACTATGCCTATGATCAGCAGAACCCACAGGGAAGCGGGAGTCCAGCAAAGATGTATCAAAACGTCGAACAGCTTGTGAAATTTTACAAAGAGAACGGCCACCGTCCTTCCACGCTAGGGGGTGCGAGCAGGCCCTTGCGGTCCTTCCTGCCTGACTCTGGGGGCTCTGTTAACGGCGGGGTCATGCGCAATGTGGTGAAGAGCCCCATCCTAGGGCACGAGAAGGGCCCAGCAGTTTGCAGCCCTCTGACCCTGTCATCCTCGGGTTGCAGCCCTGCCAGCATCAGCTGTGTGTCCTCCACTTCAGCCAGCTTCGGCAGTTTCCCAGTGCACAGCCCCATCGCCCAGGGCACCCCTCTGCCATGCTCCCCCAACGTGGAGACTCGGGGCTCCAGGTCACACAGCCCAGCGCATGCCAGCAACGTGGGCTCACCTCTCTCCAGTCCATTGAGTAGCATGAAATCCCCGATTTCCAGCCCCCCGAGTCACTGCAGCGTGAAGTCTCCAGTCTCCAGTCCTAATAACGTCACTCTGCGATCCTGCGTATCCAGCCCTGCAAACATCAACAACTCAAGGTGCTCCGTTTCCAGCCCTTCCAACACAAACAACAGATCCACGCTGTCCAGCCCAGCCGCTAGTACTGTGGGGTCTATCTGTAGCCCTGGAAGCACCGCCTTCAGCTACACGGCTTCGGGCACCCCAGTGGGGTCCAGCGCAGCCCGAGATGTGGTTCCCAGTCCAGACACCCAGGAGAAAGGTGCTCAAGAGGTCCCCTTTCCTAAGACTGAGGAGACAGAGAACGCCATCTCCCATTGTGTGGCTGGCCAGCTTAACATCGTCCAGTACATAAAGCCGGAGCCAGACGGAGCTTTCAGCAGCTCGTGTCTAGGAGGAAACAGCAAAATAAATTCTGATTCCCCCTTCTCAGTACCAATAAAACAAGAGTCAACCAAGCATTCATGTTCTGGCACCTCTTTTAAAGGGAATCCAGCAATCAACCCCTTTCCATTCATGGATGGCTCATACTTTTCCTTTATGGATGATAAAGACTATTATTCTCTATCAGGAATTTTAGGACCACCTGTGCCGAGCTTCGATGGTAACTGTGAAGGCAGCGGGTTCCCCATGGGGATAAAACAAGAACCAGATGATGGGAGCTTCTACCCAGAGGCCAGCATCCCTCCATCTGCCATTGTTGGCGTGAATTCAGGTGGACAGTCCTTTCACTATAGGATTGGTGCTCAAGGTACAATATCTTTATCACGATCGGCTAGAGACCAATCTTTCCAACACCTGAGTTCCTTCCCTCCCGTCAATACCTTGGTGGAGTCGTGGAAATCGCACGGTGACCTGTCATCGAGAAGAAGTGATGGCTATCCGGTCCTAGAATACATTCCAGAAAACGTATCAAGGTAAGTCGGCCTTTTTCTCCAGTTTTGAAAAACCATGGCTGTGTGAAATGCTGAAGGTTAGCATTATCTTTGCTGTTGATAAATTCAGACACATTTCAGTCTCCTGTTTGTTTCCTTTTCAGCATGGTCATTGTATGCTCACCCCTTAGCTTGTTGGTGTGTTAGGAAGGTATTGTTGTTGAGTCGATAAGTTGTATCCTATTTTCTGCGACACCATGGACTGCAGCACCGCAGGCTCCCCTATCTTTCACTATAGAGAAACCAAACATCTTGAGAGTCTCAAATGTTTCCATCGATTTGGAAGGAGCATGTGTACCTGTTGTACATAGGTCTTCCCTTTCTGCATTGCTGCAGGTAGGTGTTTAAGATAGGTTTGTTTCCTAATGCCGTGCTATTATGTATGCTTTAGCAGACTAGTGCTAGGGTTTTTTTTTTTTTTTTTTCTTTTCTTTAGCTGTATACTGGTTCACTAACATTGCTTTAAATTGTTTTCTTTGTGGTCATAAGTCTTTTTTTCCCCCTGAGTTTTCTTTATTAATCACTTCATTGGTTGTGAAAAATGAAATGAAACCCCAAATCTGTTACCCACAAGCTCCCCACCCTTTTCATCTTTTTCTAGATTGGTTAATCGTATGTAAGTTGTGGTCTTCAGCACAAATAAATCATTTCCTTAACTCTGGAGAGCTTTTTAAAGACTCAGCACATCTAAAATTACTAAGTGGCCCGTTTTGCTTTCCTACTCTTTGGAAGTGAAGTATGTCACTGCCGTTTCAGATTGGTATATTTATAACTTTTAAGATCTGCAAGGAGACATACTTTACTTACTGTAAAATATCTTCTTGGCTTTCCTTCTTGTAGATAGCATATTGTATATATTTAGAAAAAACAAGGAAGAGGTTTCAGATATGACTGTAAAGGGTGGTTCTAAGTAATACAGTGAATACTTATGTTGGACTTTGCTTCAGTACTGTTTTTATTACCTGGATGTGGTCAATGATCCCTTTATTGAACATATAAAGAATAGATTTCCTAGATATAGTTCACAGAGGCTTCTAGGAAGATGTGGCTATTTTCCTTAAAAACTTGTTTGGTGGTGAAAATGTCCTTTCCCATCAACAAAACGTAAGATTGACGTGCATTCTGTGTTTTCTCCTTTTGTTTTTTACTGAAGCAAAAGCAAAAACTTTTCATTTGTGCTTTCTTTTCCTCTTCATTGACTCATACCTCGCTCCTCTTGCTTTTATGGAAGCACACATTCCATAAAGGAGACTTACACGCTCTTACAGTTCTCAGTAGCATGACTAGTTAATCCTATACTCACACTGTTGCTGTCTCCTAAATTCTAAACTCTTTGCACAAATGCTGAAATGGCATAGCTTTCGTCAGAACCAAGCTCAGCAGGTGCTTTGCTTTACTTTCTGAGAAGGATGGTTTGCATACACTATAGATACTTTTATTAAGTTTGTAGTGGGTTAGTTGGAGGGAGTTTAACCTGGTTGTTAAGAGCGTGGCTACCCTGGTTGAAATCCCCAGCTCTGCCCCTTAACTGCTTTGTGACCCTATGCACGTCTCTTCACCTCTCTGGCCTTCAGCCTTCTCACCTGTAAAAAGGGAATTCAGTAGTACCCATCTCAAGAGTAGTCAAGACAATGAGTGAAATTAAGAGAAGCCCCTTGACTATCATCTGGAATACAATATGCATCTTAGAGTATTATATACATTTCAGCAATTGCTCTTAGCATTTAATGGGATTGTTCATAACCTTTAGTTTCCATTTCTTTTAGTGTTCTCTTTTGTGCATTAAATGAAATTCCATACAGTCTTTTAAAGAATACAGAATTGTAAAGTAAAATAAAAAATAAATTAATTAAAAAAAATAAAGAAATGTACAAAGTGTAAGGAAATAGTTGTTGATAAATTCCTATGATTAATTTCTACCGTTTTATAGCTAGGCACTCTACTTTTCTATTTATGCTCTTTTAGTTTTGAAGACCGTTGCTTTGGATAATGATATTTCTGGTAGAAACACTAGACAGATGCTAGCTAAAATCATTAACTCTCTTCTGTTTGTTCTGTATCCTATTTATATTGTTTTGTCATTTCCGGACTCAACTCATGATGCCCCTCTTGGTGGTCTTGGGACCCATAACCTTACACATTCCTATGAATCAGTGACTTTGAGCCTCCTGTGCCTTTGTGGGAAACTGGGATGTTGTCTAGGGTCTTTTCTTGAGCGTTCCAAAATTCTTAATAAGCTTGTTAACATAGCTAGAGGGGATTCATTTGTTTACATATATACTATCGTGTTAGTTAATGTTTTCCACAAACTTTACTATCAAAGCTTTAATATTATTCAAAGTTTTAGATTACTGATCTAATTAGATTAGATTACTAATTCCTTACAGCTTTTCCTTGTGAATATTATCCAAATCTGTTTGTTTTTGATCATTCTCAGAGGAATACAGACTTTTTTTCTGGATTTCAGTCTACATTTTATAATATTTAATTTAATCTCATCCAAGCTTCATTATTGGCTTCTTGTTTTGTGTTTTTTGGACCAAAATCCAACTTTTCTGCCTACTTCATAATTTATGATGATGTTACCCCATTCCAGGTAATGTCAGATTAATGAATTAAAGATTGTAAAGGATCAAGGCAGTGTGTAACTGCTTCTAAGTTTCATAACATTCTGTATCTTTAGGTTGAACTCTTGTTCTCTAGTAAATGTCAAAGTATAGTTTGGGGTTTCTGAGACCTTATCCAGGAGGGCCACAAACTCAAAAATTGTGCATTGGTAGACGAGCCATGCAAAATGGAAGATAGACCAATGGTTTTACTAAAATAGTGCATGAAAAGTTCACTGATACGGTTTCAGATTCCATGTGGCAACTAAGCTTTCAGAAACCACTGACTGTCCATTTGCAGTGTACTGAAGGATCATATCTCCATTGATCTGAGATGACCATTAAAATGCGTCTCCTTTTTTCAACAACATATCAGCCAGCGTAAAGCCAGATTTTCTTCATATCCTTGAACCAAAACACATCATCACACGTTGACCACAGAAGTAGACACGAGAAACTTCCGGCTGTCTTCTGTTAGGTGAGACAATAGACTTGCAAAAATGTAAAATAGTACCGCTCTTCTCCCCGAAGTTTTTCGTTCTGGGAAACACAAGTTGTTGTTGTTTTTTTCACATATGCATGTTTATGTTAAGGTGTGATGACTTATTTTAAGTGATTTAAAAGAAGTACTCATTTTAATTTGTACTAAGGTAAATATCAGTAGATAGATCACACATAAATGAAAGATCTTGACCTCAACACATTTCCAAGAGTAGAAAGGCATCCTGAGACTCAGAAATTGAGAACTATTGGTCTATCCTATAAAACTTTGGTGGTTCACGCAGAAAGAGGATATTATGTTATTTACCTTAGCTTACTTGAATGTTATGCTGAAGAAGGGGTGCCTTGTCCATGCAAGGACAGTGATTCTCATCCAGGTGACTTTTTCAAGCTGATTGGAGTGAGTGATCATAGAGAGTGTATCTCCTGCAGCCTGTGAGTGTTCTGTGAGACTGGTGGCCAGAGGCAGCTCTCAGAATTTCCAGCAGGTGGATTGTCTTGAGTGCCATACAGGGAAGGATAGGGTTGGCCAAAAAGTCTGTTCTGGTTTTTGTACCATCTTATAGGAAAAACCCAAACTAACGTTTTGGCCATCCCAGTATATGATGACGAAAGTTGACATAAAGCTCTGCGGTAGACACTGGACCTGGTTTGGTCATACAGATGGAGGGTCCCCTGCACACTTGGACACAGATGGAGCTGTGAGCTTGGGTGAGTGGCAGCGTCTCTTAGCCTCCGTTTCTTCATCTGAGAGAAAGTAAGTTGACCGAGATGCTCTCCGAGGACCGCCAGCCACACTTCTGAGTGTCTGTATAGTTTCCTTGGAGTCGTGTATGTTAAGAATGAAAATAGAAACATCCCTTCACATATTTACTAGTCTGGTTTCAAGTTTATCTTAATCACCAGTTCAGCTCTGTAGTTTCCAGCGTAGATGAGATAGAAAAATATCATTACCATTTATCATTTAAAAGTAAGGATGAGTGGGGGTGACCTATCATTTTGCTTGGAAAAGCCGTTTTGTTTTATTTTATTTTCAAATCAGAACTTTTCCTTCCATAAAACTCGACACTTACATGATGAGTTTCTTGTTCTTTTAAGTTTGCAGTATTCCTTTTGGAAACGGGGTTAGTCTGTTGACATAACACTGGGTGTTTATGGCGATGTCATGATCACTTTGATAGCATCTTAACGCAGTGCTAACATTGACTTAAACGTTCGAATATAAAGTTCACTGTTTCAAAGGGCACATTCTCATAGGTTTCAAGACACGTAATCAGGAATTTATCTTAATATATACTGCACTTTTTTTTTTTTCCATGATAGAAGGAAACAATTCAGTGATAACCTCCGGTTGGTTTTCTCTTTTTCCCAGTGATCCCTGAAGTTTTTCAATACCCACCTTCCATAATAAGCTAAAAGCTTCAGAAGTCAAGGAGTTTGTTACAGTCTGCCATGTCTGTCAGTAAACTTCTGTAAATGAACCGTTGAGATAGAAGTATCTTCATGTAATGCAAAGTATGATAAATGGTGGGTTTTGGAAGGGAGAGATGAATTATTGGTGCTTATTTCTATAATAAATCCATTACAGAATAACTTAGGTCATTTGGAAATGAAAGCATGGAAACTTTCTTTTTCTTATTTGTCTCATAATGTTTTGATTTTGAAATTGCTGGTGTGCTTAGAATTTCTCCAGGTTAGTGTTCTAAATAGTATTTTTAGAAATGGTTTAAAGGAGACTTGCTTCTTCTGATGATTCATTCACTTTCATTCATTTATGGTATTTCTGGTAGAAGTAGTGACCATTTTATTTGGGAAAACCCCCTTATTCCTCTTCAATAAGTAGATCACAATGCAGTGTCCTTCCTTACGTTTTGCTTTTCACAAGTATCCTAGATTTATATGTCAGTGTGTTCACCTTTTATCATCTAAAGTGTTATTATATTTAAAACTGTTTACTTCATACGTAAAGTGAAGATAAAAGCCCTGGTTTCAGTTAAATAAACTCACATTATTCAACTTCAAGCAGTTCTCATACAGAGCAGTGACATGCTGAATCTGGGGCCTAGATATGTATCATTTATGGATTTGATTCCTTTCGCAATATTGAAATTCTGGGTGTGCCTGATCTTTTCTGTCCTCGTAATGTTTAGAGTAAGAGCAGATGTTCTATTGATCACCAGTAATTTAGGCGTATTACTTCACTTCCCCTGATATCGTTTTTTTCTCCAAAATAATGCTTGCCGTCCCAGACTTTCAACTGTTGCTGTACTTTCATACAACTGGTAAAATTTCACCTCTGCTGCTAAGTAATTTATTGTTTTCTTTCATTTACTAAATTCAGATTGAGAGAAAAAAATGTTGGTTTCTTGAATCCATTTAAATATAGTCATTAAATTGTATATCTTTGTGGACTGCATTCCAAAATTTATTCGTATCCAGGAAATATGTGTGTTTAAATGGATAGTGTCTTAATCTTAAATTTTAACATTTTTTGAGTTTTAAACTTGTCAAGTATAGGCTTTGTTTTCAGTTTTAAGAGTTTTATGTTGTTTTTTATATAATAAGGCAATGATGAAGTTAAAATGTAATTACATATATGAACATGTTACCTAATTAATACTCTGGAAACCTCTGGATTTACGATTGTCAGTGGTATGGCAAGGCCAAAATTTCTATGTAGAAAATAGGGAGAAATTGTTATTTATGCAAGAAATAGAACACTCTAGTCCAAGGAAGGAAAGGAGGATAAACAAAAAGTGATTAGGATGCTTACAAAGTTAATACCTAAGGGAGACGGACGTGAGCTGATAACTGGCCCCTTGAATTCACGGCTGTGACCGTGACTTAGTTTATCAGTGATGCGTACTTTCATTAACATGTATTTCCACCTTAATATCTTAAAAATTGTTCAAATAAATATACGAAAATCGTAACCTAAAATAGAATGAAATAAGGCTTGTAATGGACAAAACCAACTTTGAGTGTTCCAACAAGAAAGGATCTGGGCAAGATTTGGAAAATGGGGAGATGGGAGGATGAGAGTTAGTATTTATCATTAGTCTTGAGAAATTTGCACGGGATTGAGCAGGGGGACATTTCCTGATGGAGGGAGTTGTATGAGCAGAGCCTGGATGGGCAGAAAGCCCTGAGTGTGGCCCAGCTGTATGGCTGGCTGTGATACGGGGGACTTGGGGAAAGACGCCCGGAAGAGCTCAGTTGGAACTGGAAACCCATGGAACTTGAAAGTCACATGAAGACGTTTGTACTTAATTTGGCAGGTAATGAAGAGTTACTGAAATGTTGGCGCAGGGGACGGCCTGAGCTGAAGTGCACTTGGGAAAAACCTTAATTAGGCAGCGGTTGTAGGGTGGATTGGAGCGTAAGGAGCCTTGTTAAGAAGTTATTGTAACAGGGCTGGAGGATGGGAACTGGGCTCTCTGAAGTGAGGATGTCAGAGCTGGTGGAAGAAAGGGGCATATGTGATGTCCTATAGAAGACTTTGTAGCAGTTGATTTTTATGTAACGGCGTTTTTTTTTTTTTAAATAGTCACAGACACAGAAGAAAGTTGGGAGGCCATTACAAAGAATGATGAACAAGGATAGTCTCTCACATAAGCACAATACAGCCACTGAAAGCCAGAAAGTAACATTAAGTTAATGGTATCTGGGGGACTTCCCTGGTGGTAGGGGCTAAGATTCCAAGCTCCCAGTGCAGGGGGCCCAGGTTCGATCCCTGGTGAGAGAACTAGAGCCCGCATGCCACAACTCAAGATCCCACGCAGCCAGATAAAAATGCTTTAAAAATGAAAAAGTTACTGACATCTTGATTTCTGGTTTTGCCGGTTGTCCCAATAATATCTTTTGCAGTGAAAGGACCCTGGTGCAGAATTGCGTTTTGTGCGTTCAGCTGTCAGGACTCTAGTCCCTCTCAGTCTAGAACAGTTCCCTGTCTTTTTCTAGATTTCATGAGTTGACTTTAGGGGATGACAGGCCAGCCCTTTAGTAGAAAGTCCCTCGATTTGGGTTTGTCCTTATTTCCCCAGGTTTCTGTTCTAGTGCTGCCCCCTAGGCAGGAGCACCACAGACAGCAGGCTGTATTCTCCTCCTGCTTCCTGCCACGTGCCAGGCCATTTCCCTTTGTGCCTTTATTGCCCGTCTGCAGCTCTCCATCCAGGTGTTGTCTGACAGGCTTCCCCGCAGTCAAGTTACTCTTTGCCCTTTGCAATTAGGAGCTATTTGGAGGAGCAGTACTTTGAAGTTGTATACACATCCCAATCCTCATTGCATTTTTGTATTCATTAAATTAGCCATAGGTGGCTGAGACGGTAAAGCGTCTGCCTACAGTGCGGGAGACCCAGGTTCGATCCCTGGGTTGGTAAGATCCACTGGACAAGGAAATGGCAACCCACTCCAGTACTCTTGCCTGGAAAATCCCTTGGACGGAGGAGCCTGGTGGGCTACAGTCCACAGGGTCGCAAAGGGTTGGAGACGACCAAGTGACTTCACTTTCACTTTCTTTTGTTGCTGCTGTTGTGGCTCAGCTGGTAAAGAATCCACCTGCAATGTGGGAGACCTGGGTTCAATCCCTGGGTTGGGAAGATCCCCTGGAGAAGGGAATGGCTACCCACTCCAGTGTTCTGGCCTGGGGAATTGGGGTCACAAAGAGTCAGATACGACTGGCAGCTTTCACTTTGGGGCATCACTGTTTCTTCTTTTACGCAGTGAATTATAACCTCTTGCTGCCCTTATTTTTGATATTCAATTTGTTCCTGATTTCGCCAGTGGGAACTCATCCGTGCTGGTTTCTGTGACCATTTTGCTATGTTCCCATCACTTCTGTGAGGGCTACCTTGCTTTAGGCCCACCTTGTCCTTTTACTTCCTCAGGCCTGGAGTCACCCCTTTCTTCAGGGAATTCCCCCATGCCCACAGACACCTTCCTGTCTGTGACTGGAGTCTAACTCCACGTTCAAGGTCACAGGGCCACACCCCCTCTGCCCTCCCTGGATGCCCTTCATCTAGACTCGGGCCTTGACTCTCCCTACTGGGATGTCCTTACACGCCTTGAGTTCCGAGGCCCTGCACTGGACCAGGGAGCACGGGGTTTCCCCCTTCCTGATGGGACTCTGACTCTCTGCCTGGGGCTTGCTGCCCCACCGTGGGCCCCCACCCCGGCACTGTAGATCTCTGCTGTGCTATGTATGGCCGAATGACATTAGAATTAAATCATTAAGGATGGATAGTAGAGGAGTTGAGGCTTCCCTGGTGGCTCAGACGTTAGAGAATCTGCCTGCAGTGTGGGATACTGGGTTCGATTCTTGGGTCGGGAAGATTCCTTGGAGGAGGGCATTGCAACGCGTTCCAGGAGAATCCATGGACAGGGGATCCTGGAAGGCTACAGTCCATGGGGTCCCAAAGAGTGAGACACGACTGAGCGACTAACACACACTTTCAGTAAAGGAGTTGATATTTGAGTACAAGGGGAAAGATTTGTGGAAAATCAGTGAAAACTCGCAGGTTATGAGCTTGACCATCATGGAGGATGATGAGCAGTTAAAGAGAAATGGAGAGGTCGAGAAGAAGTGATGAATTGATCTTGGTTACCTGAGTTTTACGTTCCAGACCACCTCTAACTGGGGGAGTTCTTTGTAGAGGTGGAAATGCCGGTATGAGGGTGTGCAAGGCCTCCTTATAGACATGGCCATCGAGGGGCAGCATTGGTGCGATGCAAGGAGCAAAGGTATACACGACTCAGTATAGTGTGAGGTGCCTTTGCTAGGAGTTTGGAGGAACCGAACGCCATGTAGGAGATGAGCAACAGATGCTAATAAAGGACACGGGCTTTGTTTTGACAATCAGGTGCTGCAGTGTGGATACCAAAGGGAGGAATCATGGCAGCCCAGAATTTCTAAATTAGAAGGGCCCCAAGGCTGTCTCTAATCTACCCTCTCCTGGCACAAATATTGAAACTAAGGTCCAGAGAGATTGTATGCCTCTTGCAGTCTTATTCAAAGCAGCTAGTAACAGAGCTTTCCTTCCAGAGGGAGATGGTGTTTCAAAACCCAGAGAGAGGGTGGAGACGACCAGGAATTAGGCTGAGTAGTTGGGGCTGGTGGGTTTTCGGGAAGGAATTCTATAGAAAGGCAGGAATGGGACTCAGACTGATTGGCTGAGGAGTCAGTTAGGGATGAAGAGGAGAAGCCTGGAGGCGAGGGGACAGTGCTCACTCTTGGGAAGCGTCTGTCCAGTAGGGGAGGCAGAGGGGTCAAGGGGAGAATTGGTGGCATGAAGAAACAGAAGGATCAGGATAAGGGGTTTGCTGGACAGGTAAGGTCTGAAGTGGGCTGTGGACCTGTGCTGAGATTGAGGTTGAAAACGTCAGAGAGAGGGAAGGTGCTTGATGGGGGCCATGTCCTGGAGAGAAGGTGAGGATAGGAATGAGACTGCAGTGAGCCAGGGAGTCAGATTGTAGCTGCCAGCTTGAACCGATAGGTGGAGGCTGTCAATAGTATCTGGTGTCACCATTTTACAGACCTGCAAACTGAGACTCAGCCTGTAAACATGATCCATCTAAGGCCACAGAGCTAAGGAGGATGAAGAAACAAAACCTTGAGCTAGAGAAGACGAAAACTGAATGTCCGGGAGAAATAGGCAGATGGGTCCTTTACAAGCATAGATCAGATTGGGTGGCAGATGTATAGCCCTCAGGCCCCATCTCATTAGAAGCAGCCTGAAGTAGAATAACTCAGGGTCTGCAAAGCACTGAGGTACCAGGCCCCTGACAGCCTGATTTAAGATGCTTCCTCTGTGCTCATCTCCCACACTGACCTTTCTGGGGGCTCAGTCACCCAAGCCCCTTTCCTGTGGGGGCCTCTGCTCACTGGCCCTCTGGCAAGAAGGCTCTGCCTCCAGATTTGGGTTTGCTGCCCTCTCTCGTCACCAAGGGGCTTCTCTGGTGGCTTAGACGGTAAGGAATCTGCCAGCAGTGCGGAAGACCCGGTTTCAGTCCCTGTGTTGGAAAGATTCCCTGGAGAAGTTAATAGCTCAAATGTCACCCTCTCCAAGAGGCCCTCCTTGACCACTCTGTTTAAAGTGGTAAGCCCTGCTTCCTTCCTCACTCTCTTTTGTTGTCTTCAGAACACACACCTTTCAGAAATTATCTGTGTTTATTTCACTTCTCTAAGTAGAATGGCAGCTTCCTGCAAGCAGGGGTCTTCCTTAGCTGCCCTGTTTTACAGATACCTTTGCCACACTTGGGATTTCCTGATAGCTCAGTTGGCAAGGAATTTGCCTGCAGGGCAGGAGACCCTGATTCGATTCCTGGGTCAGAAAGATCTGCTGGAGAAAGGATAGGCTACCCACTCCAGTATTCTTGGGCTTCCCTTGTAGCTCAGCTGGTAAAGAATCCGCCTGCAAAGCAGGAGACCTGGGTTTGATCCAGAAGGGAACAGCTACCCAGTATCCTGGCTTGGAGAATTCCATGGACTGCATAGTCCATGGGGTCTCAAAAAGTCGGACGCGACTGAGCGACTTTCACTTTCAGCATACCTGCACCAGGGCCAGGGGTGCTGTGGATGCTCGGTAAACCCTGATGGACTGGACTGAATGCCTTGATTAGCAGAGGGGCATGGGGTGACAAGATGAGTGTGGGTGATTGGATACGATTATTGTTACATAACAGTGAGTTCTGCTGGGTTTAGCAAAAATTCTTGTGACCTCTCTCAGCATATTTTTAACGACTTTCAGAAAATAATCAACAGATGCTGTTCTTATTTTTTCTAATCTCGGCATCATAGAGGGGTTGGTAAGGATGTATTCCAGGCTCTCTGGTGACATTCTTAGTCTTCTTTATGAGGTCATTTATTTAACTTTAATTTATGAACAGTAAAATTGTCTCTTTTGGGTGTACAGTTCTTTGAGTTATGCCAAATGCAGAATCATGTAACCACCGCCCACTCAAGATACAAAATAGTTCTATCACCCTCTGAAATTCCCTTGTGTTGTCCCCTCAGAGCCCAGCCCCTCTCCTTACTGTCAAACCCTACTGACCATTTTTATATGTTGCCCCTCTCTGTAGTTCATTTTTTTCTAGATTGTCATATAAATGGAGTCATACTTTATACAGCATTTTAATTGTTGGTTCTTTCTTTTTTGTTGTTGTTTTTTGTACCATTAAAAAATATTTAAGTGTATTTGATTTACAATGTTACATTATTTTCAGGTGTGCAACGTGGTGACTCAGTATTTTTATAGATAATACTCTGATTAAAGCTATTACTAACTAATGGTTCTGTTCATCTGTGCTGTACAATATATCCTGTTGCTTTTTATTTTTTCAACACATATTTTAATATGTGTGTATGTGTATTTATTTTATAGTAAATCTTGTTGGAAAAAGAGAAATCTCTTGGTCCTTTCATTTAGCATAGTGCATTTAAAAGTCGTTGGTGGAGTTGCAGGCACCGGTAATTAGATTCTGTTCAGTGCTGAGTGATATTCCATCTACGGCCACACAATTGTTTGCTCATCCATTCACCTGTTGATAGATACTTAGGTTGATTCTAGTTTGGACTGTTAAAAATAAAGCTGCTATACATGGTCACATACAAATCTCTGAAGGGACGTTTGCTGCATTTTTTTCCTTCAGTAAATACCTGCAAGTAAAAATACCTAGGTCATGTAGTACTGCTGCTGCTGCTAAGTCGCTTCAGTCGTGTCCGACTCTGTGCGACCCCATAGACGGCAGCCCACCAGGCTCCCCCGTCCCTGGGATTCTCCAGGCAAGAACACTGGAGTGGGTTGCCATTTCCTTCTGCAATGCATGAAAGAGAAACGTGAAAGTGAAGTCGCTCAGTCATGTCCGACTCTTCGAGACCCCATGAACCGCAGCCCACCAAGCTCCTCCATCCGTGGGATTTTCCAGGCAAGAGTACTAGAGTGGGGTTTTAATTTTTAAGACTGTATTAAACTGTTTCTTGCCAAAATGGTTGCACCATGTTACATCCCCACCAGCTGCAGGCGAGTTCTGCTTACATTATATCCCTGCCAGCACTTGGGAGAGTCGGCCTTCTTCATTTTAGACATTAGAGTACCCATGACTCACTGTGGTTTGAATTGGCATTTCTCTAACGTCTACATGATTCTGAACATCTTTTCATGTGCTTACTTGCCATGCAAGTACCTTACTTCCAGGCCTGTTAACTCTCTTGCCCATTTTTACTGGGTGGTTTTCTTCTTTTTGAGTTCTGTTGTCAGTATCTTTTTAAGATAAGCTTTTCCATAGAAGACCTAAAACTAAGGGAAAAGTAGCTTTTAAAAATTTCTGTGTTGGCAGTGGAAAAAAGTAGTAGACAGCTCCCAAATTATTTAGCATGTACTGTGTTCTTAACATGGGTGAGCAAACCAGGTATTCCCCCTGTAATCCCATCTCGTTGGGGGAGAGGACTCACGTGAGTTTATGCAGCCCTTCTTCCTGTGCTTCCCTAATTATGTGTTTGGTTATGTGATGTAGATAAGAAGCATTATTGATCCCAAACTCCCAACTGACATATATACAGTACTATATTTAAAACGACCCACAAGGACTTACTGTATAACACAGAGAACTCTACTCAGTACTCTGTAATGATGTAATTGGGGAAAGAATTTGAAAAAGAATAGATATATGCATATGGATAACTGAATCTCTTCCTGTAGACCTGAAACTAACAAACGTGGTTAATCAGCTATACCCTAATGGAAAATAAAAATTTTTAAGAAATGTCACCAAAAATTAGAAAAGGAAGTATCCTATGTGGGCTATAATTGATAAGGAGAGCCTCCTATAGGAGGTGAGAGTTCAGTTGAAGTTTGATGATTGGTGGTCTTTGGTTAGGAGTAGAGAGGTGGTGTGGGCTTCCCTGGTGGCTCAGACGGTAAAGAATCCACCTGCAGTGTAGGATACCCGAGTTTGATCCCTGAATCGGGAAGATGCCCTGGAGGAGGGCATAGCAACCCACTCCAGTATTCTTGCCTGGAGAATCCCCATGGATAGAGGAGCCTGGCGGGCTACAGTCTGTGGGACACAGAGAGGCAGACAGGACTGAAGTGGCTTCAGCACCGCACAGAGAGATGTCATAGGAAGAAGTAACAGCACAGGTCACGTGTATGGGCACAGAGCAAACAAAGCCTGCTTGGAGGGGTTTATTGGCAGTTGGGGGAAACTGACTACAGAAATCTGTGAAGGTGAAAAAGAAGTGCTTACTAGTTTAATATAGTACTAGTAACCTTTTTTTTTTTCAAACCTAGAAATAACATAAAAGGGTAGAAAGGTCCATCTGGGAAGGGGGATAGAAAATTGTGACAGAAACAAATTTTAAAAAGGGAGGGACTTTCCTAGTGGTCCCTTTCCTAATGGTTAAGATTTCACCTTCCAAAGCAGGGAGCGCAAGTTCGATCCCAGGTCGGGGAACTAAGACCCTACATACCTTATGGTCAAAAATATTTTTTAAAAAATGTAGAACAGAAGCAGTGTAGACTCAATAAAGACTTTAAAAATGGTCCACATCAGTCAGACAAGAAAAGCAATGGAGAGGCTGTCATATTGGTAATTTAGACTGAGCAGTTGGAGTGGGGAACATGGGATAAATATTAGTTTATGTGAAGAAGTCTTTGAAGATCAGATTATCTGTCCCAAGGCCTGTTTCTCCCACCTACTCCTCTCAAGCCATGTGTGTTAACAGCCTGACAAAGAGTGCAGTGCCAAAGATCCTGGGGAAGAGAGAAGCAGAGTTTACAGTAACGAGGAGAGAATTTCTGCATAATCTTACTGTTAAGGGCAAAGGAGCACAAGACAGTTTGCTTACTTGTGCTTTGTTTGTGCCCAGTCACTCGGTCACATCCGACTCTTTGCAGCCCATGGACTGTAGCCCGCTACGCTTCTCTGTCCGTGGGGATTCTTCAGGCAAGAATACTGGCGTGGGCTGCCATGCCCTTGCTTACTTGGATGAAGGTAAAACCAATCATTTCCATACCAAAATAGAATACTTTTTTATTAGACTATGGAAAAATACCCCCGGAGAATGGAGACAGGAAGAGCCAACTCCTGGCTTGACGAAGTTGGAAAGCATACTGGTGACAGGTTATGTAAATGAATTAGAAATAGTGACATATGGAATTCTGATATGCGTACAAGGATATAAAGGAACAGAAGAATCTCAGCTTGTTGGAAAGTCCATTTATTTTGTCCTCAAGTAACTGGTGTTTGAATTCACAGGGCTCTTTCCAAAAGTGGAAACGTGCTGATTTTCCTCAATCACATGGTACAGTTTGTATTTACTTAAAAAATACTTTTCTGATAAGTTTGAGATGAGATTCCAAGTGCAGAGTTTGGGAGTGTAGGGATGTGATGGGAGCAGATATTCTTTTATTTACTCTGGTTTGTATTCTCACTGTATTTTTTTTTTTTGAAATGGAAATTGTGTTCAGAGAGGCTTTTGTCCTTGGAAACTTTAAGGTAGACTGAAGAATTTGTGGTTGTACAAAACAAAGTGTTTTTTTCCTCCATCTCTGTCATTTTCAGACTCAGGCAAGGTAAAAGTGTTCGTGTGAAGTATTCCTTTGAGACCTCTGGAAGCATTTGAGTTTCTGTATGTGGCAGAAATATGATAATTTTGTTGACATATACCCTGTATTTTGGACTTGGTTGCTATGATTCAGGTGAAAACAGCACTTTTTTCCTCTTCTAAGTACTGTTTTTTAAGGAACTGAAGAAATTGACAGAGGCCTGAAGTGGGGGAAAGAGGAGTTACAAACACAGCAACCTTTTCATGGTAAAAATCTGGAGCTGATAGCTCTTGCATTTACATGACTTCGGAAACATTTAGTTCCATGGGTGGTTCTTGAAAGTTCATCGGCGGGGATCCCCAATTTTAGAGCTAATGTTCATTTAAAAGCCAAAGATTTTTATAAGAGGGTATAATTGCCTGAACTGTGCATTTATTTTTTGAAGGATGAATTTGTCGCCAGTACCCGAGGATGGAAGAAGTAAAGAATAGAAATCTAAGTGTCGAATGCGATCTAGCCTCTAAAATTTCATAACACTGATGAAATATGCTTTTTTAAGAAATTTGATTCTTGCCAATTCTACTCTAGCAGAAATAATCAAATTTAGTATCATGAGGGTTTTAAGGAAAGTAGACATAAAACAAATGTTAAGAAATCAATGTTTTATTTAATGGGGAAAATGACTACATTTCCAAGACAGTGTTAGAGTCCCTACATAGTAGGTCTCCTCCAGCCATGGAACTGATGTAGAGCATGCTAACCCCGAGTTATTTAAGGCTCTTAATCAATGAAGAATGACTAGAGTGTCCTTGTCATACTATTCTTAGACAGTGTTGATATTTCAGCGGCTTGGCTTTAAAAGGGGGCACCCTTCCCTGATCCTTAGCCCAAGTGAGACTGTGCAAGTCAAAAAACATGGAGATTTTTTTAAAGAGGCCTGCAGTGCTACCTTAAGTAACTAAATGAAATACCAGTCTGTTTACTGAACACCAAGGGGTCTGTAACAATCAAACACATTAAAAGCACTTACTTGGAAGTCTATAAATAATAAAGCCTGGAGAGGTTATGGAGAAAGAGGAACCCTCCTCCAGTGTTGGTGGGTATATAGGTTAGTGGTTAGTGCAGCCACTATAGAGAATAGTATGGAGTTTCCTTAAACTAAAAATAGAGCTACCGTAAGATCTAGTGATGCCACTCCTGAGCATGTATACAAAGAAAACTCTAGTTGAAAAAGATACATGTACCCCAGTGTTCATAACAGTAGCCAAAACATGTGCATGTGTGCGTACGTGCTAAGTCACTTCAGTCGTGTCTGACTCATTGTGACCCTAAAGACTGTAGCCAACCGGGCTCCTCTGTCCATGCGATCTTCCAGATAAGAATGATGGAGTGGGTTGTCGTGCCCTCCTCCAGGGCATCTTCCCCACCCAGACCTTGAACCAGCATCTCTTACATCTCCTGCATTGGCAGGCAGGTTCTTTACCACTAGCACCACCAGGGAAGCCCCAGACAAGACATGGCAAAACCTAATGTCCACTGACAGATGGATGGATAAAAAAGATGTGGTACATATATACAATGGAATATTACTCAGCCGTAAAAAATGAACCAGTGCCGTTTGGAACAACATGGATGGACCTAGAGATTATCACAGTAAGTGAAATCAGAGAAAGATGAATACCATGTATCACTTATATATAGAATCTAAACATAGATACAAATGAACCTATTTACAAAACACAAATAGACTCAGACATAGAAAACAAACCTACAGTTGCTGAAGGGAAAGGTAGGGGGCAGAGAGGGCTCAATTGGGAGTTTGGGATTAACAGATACACGTGCGTGCATGGTGTATGAAGTCCCTTCATTCATGTCAGACTCTTTGCGACCCTGTGGACTGTAGCCCACCAGACTCCTCTGTCCATGGGATTCTCCAGACAGGAATACTGGAGTGGGTTGCCATGCCCATCTCCAGGGGCTTTTCCTGACCCAGGGATCAAACCCGGGTCTCCTGCATTGCAGGCAGATT